>NC_044553.1:42351419-42516419 GCF_007565055.1 Rhinopithecus roxellana
TAGGATGCTCCTTGTTTGTTGTTTGTTTCAACAGAAGACTTTGTCCTCTATACAAAGTTCATTTTACCCCCATACATGAAGAAATTAGGACTTCCAATTTTTCTGCAAAAAAATAATAATAATAATGATAACAGTAATTTCAATCTGAGACAAGTTAAGTCTCCATATAAAAGAGAGAAAGCACATCACCTCCTCACCTCCCTTTCTGATTGATCTGTTCCTAGGACTTGAGACCTTCCTAAGTGAGATTTCCTTGCAACACAATACAGATATCGGGAAATGATTTCTCTTGCCACTAAAATAGCGGATTGTGGTTGTGCCTCAGCAATGTTGATTCGTTTATGTGCCAGGCATTGGACAGGGGTTGGAGGAACAAAAATAAATAAAACACAGTCCCTACCCACAAGGATCTCACTCAAGTAGGATACAAAGACAAGCGAACATAATTGGAATATAACACTGTAAACTCAATGATAAAAATACACAGAGAGTGGAGCAGAAAAGGTTCTAGCAAGACTCATGATTTCAAAGCAGTAATTTGTATTGCACCCCCAAATTCCTCACTTTCATTCAGTGAGAATCTGGAGACTGCCTGGAGTCCTCTAATCCACCAAGGAAAGAGCTGGGGATAAATATGTTAACTGAAGTATGATTTTCTCATAGTCAGAAATGCATCAAACGTAAAAAGCAAGCTATTCAGAAACACAGGAGAGGAGTTTCAGGGAGAGGATGGTCGGACATGTCAGATGGAGACGAGCTCAAGAAAAATTCAGACTGAAAGGACTGCTGTATTTGGCAGTAAAAAGGTCATTGTTGAGTTCAAGACAGTCACTTCAGTAGAGTGATGAATACAAGATGCCAGGTTCAAAGAAGATGTATGTAAAAAGGAAATAAACACAGCGGGCACAGATACTACTGTAGATCACTAATACAGAGGCACACACCGTAAGTGAGCGCCACAGGAGACAGCACAGGGGAATGTTTTCTTGGGGACAGTAGCCCTTCCTGTGGGGCAGAGACTGAGCATGTGGACTCTCCAGTCACAGGCACCTGGGTTCAGGTTCCAGCTGTGCCACATAGGTAATCGAGCCACAGCAGGCCTCTGTCAAAACGGGATCATGACAGCACACACCTCGTAGAAAAAATACCTAGGATAGAGTAAATCCTCATTGTAGAAACTGGAAAGGAGTCAGAGAAGCCTTCAGTTCTGAAACTCCTATTTTAACATTTCTGAAATCAGGATACATCACAGTTTGTCAGCATTTTCCCCTCTTAGCAGAACATAAAATAATGACTCATGTAACAATCAATGACATCTTAGATTTAATGGAAGAGTTAGTCCCTAACCCTGAAGCAGTTAAGTAAATGGCCTAGCTTTATGCAAATTGGCTCATAAAGAAATGTTAAAGTGAACATTTTGCTTAAATTCATGAGGGTTTTTTAAAGTCTTCTGGGTCCTGGCCAGGCACGGTGGCCTACGCCTGTAATCCCAGCACTTTGGGAGGCCAAGGCAGATGGATCACCTGAGGTCAGGAGTTCCAGACCAGCCTGGCCAACATAGTGAAACCCCATCTCTATTAAAAATACAAAAAAAAAAAAAAAATTGCCAGGATGGTGGTGAGTGCCTGTAATCCCAGCTACTCAGGAGGCTGAGGCAAGAGAATTGGAAGTAAGCACTCCTCAGCAAATGTAAAAGAACAGAAATTATAACAAACTGTCTCTCAGACCACAGTGCAATCAAACTAGAACTCAGGACTAAGAAACTCAATCAAAACCGCTCAACTACATGGAAACTGAACAACCTGCTCCTGAATGACTACTGGGTACATAACGAAATGAAAGCGGAAATAAAGATGTTCTTTGAAACCAATGAGAACAAAGATACAACATACCAGAATCTCTGGGACACATTTAAAGCAGTGTGTAGAGGGAAATTTATAGCACTAAATGCCCACAAGAGAAAGCAGGAAAGATCTAAAATTGACACTCTAACATCACAATTAAAAGAACTAGAGAGGCAAGAGCAAACACATTCAAAAGCTAGCAGAAGGCAAGAAATAACTAAGATCAGAGCAGAACTGAAGGAGATAGAGACAAAAAAAACCCTCCAAAAAATCAATGAATCCAGGAGTTGGTTTTTTGAAAAGAGCAACAAAATTGACAGACCGCTAGCAAGGCTAATAAAGAAGAAAAGAGAGAGGAATCAAATAGATGCAATAAAAAATGATAAAGGGGATATCACCACTGACCCCACAGAAATACAAACTACCATCAGAGAATACTATAAACGCCTCTACCCAAATCAACTAGAAAATCTAGAAGAAATGGATAATTTCCTGGACACTTACACTCTCCCAAGGCTAAACCAGGAAGAAGTTGAATCCCTGAATAGACCAATAGTAGGCTCTGAAATTGAGGCAACAATTAATAGCCTACCCACCAAAAAAAGTCCAGGACCAGATGGATTCACAGCTGAATTCTACCAGAGGTACAAGGAGAAGCTGGTACCATTCCTTCTGAAACTATTCCAATCAATAGAAAAAGAGGGAATCCTCCCTAACTCATTTTATGAGGCCAACATCATCCTGATACCAAAGCCTGGCAGAGACACAACAAAAAAAGAGAATTTTAGACCAATATCCCTGATGAACATCGATGCAAAAATTCTCAATAAAATACTGGCAAACCGGATTCAGCAGCACATCCAACAGCTTATCCACCATGATCAAGTGGGCTTCATCCCTGGGATGCAAGGCTGGTTCAACATTCGCAAACCAATAAACGTAATCCAGCATATAAACAGAACCAAAGACAAGAACCACATGATTATCTCAATAGATGCAGAAAAGGCTTTTGACAAAATTCAACAGCCCTTCATGCTAAAAACGCTCAATAAATTCGGTATTGATGGAACGTACCTCAAAATAATAAGAGCTATTCATGACAAACCCACAGCTAATATCATACTGAATGGGCAAAAATTGGAAAAATTCCCTTTGAAAACTGGCACAAGACAGGGATGCCCTCTCTCACCACTCCTATTCAACATAGTCTTGGAAGTTCTGGCTAGGGCAATCAGGCAAGAGAAAGAAATCAAGGGTATCCAGTTAGGAAAAGAAGAAGTCAAATTGTCCCTGTTTGCAGATGACATGATTGTATATTTAGAAAACCCCATCGTCTCAGCCCAAAATCTCCTTAAGCTGATAAGCAACTTCAGCAAAGTCTCAGGATACAAAATTAATGTGCAAAAATCACAAGCATTCTTATACACCAGTAACAGACAAGCAGAGGGCCAAATCAGGAATGAACTTCCATTCACAATTGCTTCAAAGAGAATAAAATACCTAGGAATCCAACTTACAAGGGATGTCAAGGACCTCTTCAAGGAGAACTACAAACCACTGCTCAGTGAAATCAAAGAGGACACAAACAAATGGAAGAACATACCATGCTCATGGATAGGAAGACTCAATATCGTGAAAATGGCCATACTGCCCAAGGTTATTCATAGATTCAATGCCATCCCCATCAAGCTACCAATGAGTTTCTTCACAGAATTGGAAAAAACTGCTTTAAAGTTCATATGGAACCAAAAAAGAGTCCGCATTGCCAAGACAATCCTAAGTCAAAAGGACAAAGCTGGAGGCGTCACGCTACCTGACTTCAAACTATACTACAAGGCTACAGTAACCAAAACAGCATGGTACTGGTACCAAAACAGAGATATAGACCAATGGAACAGAACAGAGTCCTCAGAAATAATACCGCACATCTACAGCCATCTGATCTTTGACAAACCTGAGAGAAACAAGAAATGGGGAAAGGATTCCCGATTTAATAAATGGTGCTGGGAAAATTGGCTAGCCATAAGTAGAAAGCTGAAACTGGATCCTTTCCTTACTCCTTATACGAAGATTAATTCAAGATGGATTAGAGACTTAAATGTTAGACCTAATACCATAAAAACCCTAGAAGAAAATCTAGGTCGTACCATTCAGGACATAGGCATGGGCAAGGACTTCATGTCTAAAACACCAAAAGCAACGGCAGCAAAAGCCAAAATTGACAAATGGGATCTAATTAAACTAAAGAGCTTTTGCACAGCAAAAGAAACTACCATCAGAGTGAACAGGCAACCTACAGAATGGGAGAAAATTTTTGCAACCTACTCATCTGACAAAGGGTTAATATCCAGAACCTACAGAGAACTCAAACAAATATACAAGAAAAAAACAAACAACCCCATCAAAAAGTGGGCAAAGGATATGAACAGACATTTCTCAAAAGAAGACATTCATACAGCCAACAGACACATGAAAAAATGCTCATCATCACTCGCCATCAGAGAAATGCAAATCAAAACCACAATGAGATACCATCTCACACCAGTTAGAATGGCAATCATTAAGAAGTCAGGAAACAACAGTTGTTGGAAAGGATGTGGAGAAATAGGAACACTTTTACACTGTTGGTGGGATTGTAAACTAGTTCAACCATTATGGAAAACAGTATGGCAATTCCTCAAGGATCTAGAACTAGATGTACCATTTGACCCAGCCATCCCACTACTGGGTATATACCCAAAGGATTATAAATTATTCTACTACAAAGACACATGCACACGTATGTTTATTGCGGCACTATTCACAATAGCAAAGACTTGGAATCAACCCAAATGTCCATCTGTGACAGACTGGATTAAGAAAATGTGGCACATATACACCATGGAATACTATGCAGCCATAAAAAAGGATGAGTTTGCATCCTTTGTAGGGACATGGATGCAGCTGGAAACCATCATTCTTAGCAAACTATCACAAGAACAGAAAACCAAACACCGCATGTTCTCACTCATAGGTGGGAACTGAACAATGAGATCACTCGGACTCGGGAAGGGGAACATCACACACTGGGGCCTATCATGGGGCGGTGGGGAGGGAGGGATTGCCTTGGGGAGTTATACGTGATATAAATGATGAATTGATGGGTGCTGACGAGTTGATGGGTGCAGCACACCAACATGGCATAAGTATACATATGTAACAAACCTGCACGTTATGCACATGTACCCTAGAACTTAAAGTATAATAAAAAAAAATAAAAAATAAAAAAAAAAGAAAGAAAGAGAAAGAAAGAATGGAAGTCAGGGAAGCATTTACACAGGGCCACAAAACCACAGGAAAAACAGAAAGGGGGAAAACACAAGAGTCAAGAGAACAGAAGTAAATAGAGTCTCAGCTTACTTTCAGGGTTTTAAGTGGAAGGAGAGGAAAATAAGATCCACATAAAAGAGATTTTAAAAAAGAAGTAGACTGTAAATTCTAAAATATAAGTAAACTACTATGATGCTCTGAAGATTCTGAATGCTTATCGTTTCTTCCTGAAATCCTAATTAACTGATAAATCACAGTTCAGAGATTATCAGCTGTTCTTTATCTGTTAAAAGTGATCCATGAGGAAGTGTCAGCTCATGGCTATGAACAGTGTCCAAACAAGTGACATTTCAGAGGCTAATCAACTTGAGCAGGGGGGTGGGGGACATGTTCCCAATTCCACTACAGAAAAATCGCTAAGCTTATGACCCCAATAATTGTTCTGCAAACCATGGAGTGGTTATTTGTTATAGTGATGGGTAAAACCTCACTATCTACATCTAGATCTGGGACATCTGGCTACCCTAACTAACCTTGTCTACTAGGCAGAGCATAAATCACAGGCCAGGGAGCTATGAGCAGTGAAAGGCACAAAGTTATGAAAATTTATGGCCTTCCAAACACAAGCAAGGGACTACTTCTATGTACACTGTTTTATTTTTAGATCCTCTCCCAGCCACTTCTCCATCATGGTTTGAATTTAGGGAACAGCAAGTTTGACAGATTTGGTTAGTGATAGCTAAAGTTCATCTTTAAAACAGCATTCAAAAAAGGGGACAAAAGCCTCAGTTCTGTTAATAACAAATATCATTTATCAAAGCAATGGTTTATTATTAAAATCATTCTAGGAATTGGTCCTTGACCCAGCTGATTGGCCTATACATAAAAAGACCCAGAAGCAGATGGTTAGAGGAAACAGTAAGAGGTAATATATTATTTTAAACTGTCAAAAATAATAAATTATCAAAAGAAAACACAGATTATGAATATTGAATGGGAAAGCAAACTGCAAAACTGAATATATAGTGTGATTACCATTTTTTTCTTTTTTATTTTTTCTTCCTTTGAGACGGAGTCTCACTTTGTCGCCCAGGCTGGAGTGCAGTGGCGCAATCTCGGCTCACTGCCACCTCCGCCTCCCAGGTTCAAGCGATTTTTGTGCCTCAGCCTCCTGAGTAGCTGGGATTACAGGCACCCACCACGATGCCCGGTTAATTTTTGTATTTTTAGTAGAGATAGGGTTTCACCCTATCACCCATGTCGGCCAGGCTGGTTTCCAACTCCTCACCTCAGGTGATCCACCTGCCTTGGCCTCCCAAAGTGCTGGGATTACAGGTGTGAGCCACTGCACCAACCAGATTGCCCTTTTTAATGAGATTATATATATATATATACACATATATGTATACACATACGCATGAGAGAAAGAGACTGATAATTGCCTGGAACACTTAATAAAGGTCACCTCTACTGTGTATACTCCTGAATGCTTGGGTTTTATGCCTTTTTTTTTAATATAAGCATTTATTCTTAAATTTTTTTAACTAATGAAAATACTTTTAAAATATGTTTCCTGAGCCTTGCTAGCATGCAAGCTTTGACAGTTTTCTCCCCAGCCATGATAAGAGGACATACACATAGTTTATGAAGAAAATTAGACAATTTATTTAAAGCACCTAACTCCACGTGTAGAATAGCAGATGTTGTATCATCAGAGGCTACTGGTTTTATCGGCTTACAACATTTTCTAAAACAAAGGATTCAAACTGAAATAATATTGCAGACTGCCATTTACTTTTGTGTCTATATGAAATCCTTTACAAATAAAAATAAGGATCTCGGCTGGGTATAGTGGCTCACACTGTAATCCCAGAACTTTGGGAGGCAAAGGCAGGAGGATCGCTTGGACCCAGGAGTTTGAGACCAGCCTGGACAACAGAGGGAGACCCAGTTTCTACAAAAATAAAAGTAAAATATTAGTTAAGTGTTGTGGCGCACACCTGTAGTCCCAGCTACTAGAGAGACTGAGGCGGGAGGATTGCTGGAGCCCAGGAGTTTGAGGCTGCAGTGAGCTGTGGTCACACCACTGCACTCCGTCCTGGGCAACAGAAGGAGACCCTGTCTCAAAAAAATAAAAAATAATGAGGATCTTGAGAAAAACATGTTTAGTAAAACAATCTATATAATGAATCTCATTAATAATAATGGAGTGTTACAACATTCTGCTACTTTTGATATTTATTGACTTTTCACAAGATCATTGTACAAAGTAAAATTTTAGAAACACTATTTCCTAAATCATAATCCCAACTCCAAGTTCTCCTTCCCCTTACCTCTTTCAAGAGCTAAAAAGAAAAAAGAAGAAAAACACCTCTTCTTCAGTCATGCAGCCCTCTCAACCTACCTCCCCATAGCTCTTCCCTATCATTGCCAACTTTCTTAAGCAAATTAGATAATCTCTACTTTCTTATGCCAATTCACTCCTGAACTCACCACAGTGAGACTTCAAACACCCCATCCCCAACACTCCCGCATTACCTAACAAAGCCACTGGTGACCTTCATCATCAAATCCAATGTACACCCTCGACCTTGCTAGGATTTTGGACCTCTCTGCTGTATATGACACCACCAGCCATCTCACTCTTCTGGCAACTCTTATTTCTTGACTCCCCTATGGCAGCTTTCTCCTTTCATCTTCCTCCTTGCTCCCTGTCAGTTTCATTTGTTGACTCAACTCCCCTGCCTCTGAGTGCTCTCAGATGTTGACTCCCTCGGTTCTGTCATTCCAGATGATGATGTCAGTAATCCAACAGATCACTTTGCTGTTTTATTTAACACTCCCAACAACCTGCCCCTGCTTCTTTTTGATAGAATAAATACTCCAGCCCCTTGGCTCCAATTGGGACATCTCTGAAGCGGGACCTACACTGTCTCCAGAGCACCCCTTGGGCTTGAGGCAAAGTCGGCCTCCGAGGAACTTTGCTTAACATTGCATTCCTTGCTTGACTTCCTTCCTTTTCCTGGCCCATTTTCTTCTTCCCTACTTGTCTTGCTAATTAAATCACTTTTGCATGAATACTCATCTCTAGGACTGCCCCTGAGGAACCCAACCTAAAGCAGACAGTGGAAATCTCTTCTCATATGGCTCACTTTCTCTGGGTGATTATATTCATGTTCACCACTTCATCTCCTCCCTATATGCTGCCGTCTTCTAAGTAGTCATATTAAGCCCTATCCTCTTTCCTGAGCTTAGACCTATATACTCAGCTGTGTAATGGGAGACCTCAAACCTGATGGCCTCCAGACAGCTTAAACCCAGCACACATTTGAAATTGAGCTCATCACCCAGCATGAGTTGCCTCTTTTTGTATCCTCCTCTTATGACAAAGTCACACAAACATCCTCCCACCAGGACCAACCAGGAACCTAGGACTGACCTCAAATCTCCTTTCTCCCCCCATCCCCCACATCTAACTGGCATAAAGTCCTATGAGTTCTAATTCTTTAATACCTGTCCTATTAGTCCGCTTATCTCTGTCTCAACTGGCATTGCCTTGGTCAGGTCCCATGAGCTGTTTCCTAGTCTCCTGCAATGGAAAGACAGCATAGTGCTTTCTTGTTTATTACAGTGAGGGATAGCTCAGGCTCTCAAGCCACATTGGAGGGTTCAAATCCTGCCTCCCTCACATACTACCTGCGAAGTGTTACGCAAGTCACTTATCCTTTATGTGCCTCAATTTTCTTGTCTGTAAATAATGACATAATTGGCTGGGTGCAGTGGCTCACGCTTGTAATCCCAGCAATTTGGGAGGCCGAGGGGAGCGGATCACGAGGTCAAGAGATCGAGACCACCCTGGCTAACATGGTGAAACCCCGTCTCTACTAAAAATACAAAAAATTAACCAGGCATGGTGGCGGGTGCCTGTAGTCCTAGTTACTTGGCAGGCTGAGGCAGGAGAATGGCATGAACCCGGGAGGTGGAGCTTGCAGTGAGCTGAGACCAAGTCACTGCACTCCAGCATGGGTGACAGAGAGAGACTCCGTCTCAAAAAAAAAAAAAAAAAAGGAATGACATAATTATCTATCCCCATAGAGCTTTTGTTTGGTTTAAAATGTAAATTAATAAAGGTAAAGTGCTTAGAAGAATGTCTGGTACTAAAAATAGTCACAAAGACCAATGGAACAGAATAGACAGCCCAGAGATAAGGCTGCACACCTACAACCATGTGATCTTTGACAAAGCTGACAAAAACAAGCAATGGGGAAAGAATTCCCTATTCAATAAATGGTGCTGGGATAACTGGCTAGCCACGTGCCGATTAAAACTGGACCCCTTCCTTACACCATACACAAAAATCAACTCAAGATGCATTAAAGACTTAAATGTAAAATCTAAAACTACAAAAACCCTCAAGGTAACCTAGGAAATACCATTCTGAACATAAGAACTGGGGAAGAGTTCATGATGAAGATGCCAAAAGCAATCACAACAAAAGCAAAAATTGACAAACGTGATCTAATTAAATTAAAGAGCTTCTGCACAGCAAAATAAATTCTCAAGAGAAAAAATAGACAACCTACAGAATGGGTGAAAATATTTGCAAACTATGCATATGGTAAAGGCCTAATATCAAGACTCTATAAGGAGGGCCAGGTGTGGTGGCTCACACCTGTAATCCCAGCATTTCAGGAGGCTGAGGCAGGTGGATTACTGGAGAACAGGAGTTCAAGATCAGCCTGGCCAACATGGTGAAACTCCATCTGTACTAAAAAAATACAAAAATTAGCTGGGTATGGTGGTGTGTCTGTGATCCCAGCTACTTGGGAGGCTGAGGCACAAGAATCACTTGAACCAAGAATGCAGAGGGTGCAGTGAGCCAAGATCGCACCACTGCACTCCAGCCTGGGCTACAGAATGAGACTCTATCTCAAAAAAGACTCTATAAGGAACTTAAATTTACAAGAGAAAAACAAACAACCGCTTTAAAAAGGGGGCAAAGGAAATGAATAGACACTTTTCAAAAAATGACATATATGCAGTCAACAATCATATGAAAACAATGCTCAGTATCACTGATCATTAGAGAAATGCAAATCAAACCACAATGAGTTACCATCTCCCACTCATCAGAATGGCTATTATTAAAAAGCCAAAAAATAAGACATGTTGGCGAGGTTGTGGAGAAAAGGAAACATTCATATGCTGTTGGTGGGAGTTTAAATTAGTTCAACCACTGTGGAAAGCAGCATGGCGATTCCTCCAAGAGCTAAAAACAGAACTACAAGTTTGGCCCAGCAATCCCATTACTGGGTATATGCCCAGAGGAATAGAAATTATTCTACCATAAAAACACATGCACGCATATGTTCATTGCAGCACCATTCACAATAGCAAAGTCATGGTACCAACCTTAATGCCCATCAATGGCAGACAGGATAAAGAAAGGGTCATACATATACACCATGGAACACTCTGCAGTCATAAAAAAGAACAAGATTATGTCCTTTGCAGGAACACAGTTGGAGCTGGAGGCCATTATCCTTAGCAAACTAACTCAGGAATAAAAAACAAATACCACATGTTCTCACTTATAAGTGGGAGCTAAATGTTTATAACTCATGGACGTAAAGAGAGGAACAGCAGACACTGGGGTCTAGGTGGTTGAGGATGGAGGGCGGCAGGAGGGAAAGGATCAGAAACAATAACTATTGGGTACTAGGCTTAATACCTGGGTGATGAAATAATCTTTACAATAAACCCCAGCGACACAAGTTTACCTAAATAACAAACTGGCACATGTACCGCTGAACCTGAAATAAAAGTTTTTAAAAGAAGAAGAATCACTGGTACTTCATGTTAAAAATATGAATATTTCTATTATTGTTGTTTTACTGTCTTCTAGTTTATGGCAGCAGCTCATAGTTTGGGGATGAGGGTCTGAGAGCATTACATGCCAATTCAGGAGAGGCCAAAGATCTGGGCTGCCTGAGGCACAAAAGCAGGACCTCAGTGACTCAAACACACAGAGATCAGCCATAGCACCAGTTTAATTCTTCAAGAAGACCAGAAGGGTCCAAGGAACCATATGAAATTGCCATTTCATATGTGAAAAACAGCTGAATTACTGCAATTTCACCTGGTTCAATCTGATACTTTAATATAATACATAGAAATGAGATGTGTTTACACAAGAAAAATACTATCTTTAAACCTATTTTGTTAAGGAACTTTAAAAAGTGCCCTCTCTTTATTAAATAATGTTAAGATTTTTCCAAGCCATGTTCCTGTAGCTATCTGTCATATTCCATCTTTGTCAAGATCAAGACACTCAGTCATCAGCCTCATCAGACTCATCAGGCAAACTTGGGTCTAAGCTTCTGCTTCTCCAGTCTTCACTAAACAGGTTTCCTTGGGTCTCTGCCATGATACTTGTAACCACCAACTGCTTAATTTTTGCCCCTACATTGCAGAGTTTCTAGCTTCTAAATCTAACTTGAGCATTAAAATTTTAAAGGAGATGCTTCTCCCTGCAGATGTTCTTTTACAAAGCTGATGACAGTGTCCATATTCACCCACACAGCCATATCAGCAGGTTTTCTGGTCTATTTTGATGATGTATGGCAATAACAGTGGCAACAGTTGGTGCAGAAACATCTCCATCTCACAAAAAACGGGAGACTGATTTAAAAAAGAGAGAGAGAGAGCTTCTAGCTGGATGCAGAAGATGCAGGGTGTTCAAACAACCAGATGTTCCAATTTAGCAAAGACAACTTGGTTTTCATTATCATGTCTTGTGAGCTCCCACTCCAAGTGAGGGAGAGAATCAAAAAGTTCAAACTCAGTTCATGGCTTCTGGATGACTGTCAGGCAAGGGGAACATTTTTAAATGATTTCCCTGCATAGCATCATTCATGTTTCTAATCCAGAACACCAGGCACTTTTGGCAGATTCAGTAACAATTGGCATTTTAGGAAACTAAAAGAGTAAGTCAAACGAGAGTAACAGGTCTAAGGACTACACAGACACATTAAGAGGTAGAGCAAGGCTCTTAGTTTGGGAACTGTTAAATAAGGAGTTGGGGTGAGTATTTCCTCTCCTATCTTAAGGCACTGATGAGTTGGACTGAAAAGACAGCCAGGGTAGAAGGAGTAACATGAATATTTAGTGGCCCAACTCCAGTATCCAAGCTAACAACAAGGAGATTGGGTGGCAGCAATCCCAAAAGGTTGGACCTGGTCAGCTCACGTCATCAGAAAAGACGGCAGCAGTAGAATCCTTGTCCCACCATGACACCAGGGCAATAGGCATCACGGAGGGCATGTGAGGCACCCTGTGAGCCAAGGGAAAAGAGGTAGGCAATCCAGAGGCCAGCTATTCCACGGGAAATACAGAATAAAGACTATTTGTCTTTGTTGTTTTAAATTTTATTTTTGGTGTTGGTTTTTGTTTTTTGTTTCTTAAGAGACAGAGTCTTGGCCGGGCGCGGTGGCTCACGCCTGTAATCCCGGCACTTTGGGAGGCCAAGGCGGGAGGATCACAAGGTCAGGAGATCAAGACCATCCTGGCTAACATAGTGAAACTCCATGTCTACTAAAAAAATACAAAAAATTAGCTGGTCATAGTGGTGGGCGCCTGTAGTCCCAGCTACTCGGGAGGCTGAGGCAGAAGAATGGTGTGATCACAGGAGGCGGAGCTTGCAGTGAGCCGAGATCATGCTATTGCACTCCAGCCTGGGAAACAGAGTAAGACTCTGTCTCAAAAAAAAAAAGAGACAGAGTCTTGTCTATCACCCAGGTTGGAGTACAGTGGTGCAATCACAGCTCACTGTAACTTTGAACTCCTGGGCTCAAGTGATCCTCCTGCCTCAGCCTCCCAAGTATCTGGGACTACAGGCACATACCACTACACCTCACTAATTTTTTTAAATTTTCTTAGAAACAGGGTCTCACTATGTTGCCTAGGCTCATCTCAAATACCTGGACTCAAGCAATCGTTCCCTTTCCGCCTCCCAAAGGGATGGGATTACAGCATAAGCCCATTGTGCCTGGCTCTGAAGACGATTTTTATCCCTGTTTTCTGTTTTACTAACTTCTTCCCCTTCTGATCAAAGGGGCTGCTGACCGCTATAGTCCCAAAGTGTGTGCCACAACAATCACTGATGTGCCACAAATAAGGTACATGGATGCTAGTGTATTGATCCTTTCAGCCTTCAGGCTAGTCACCTCTGGCTAAACAGCTCTCTTGGTTTGCCTGGGACCTTCAGTTTTAAAGTCAGAAATGTCCCAGGCAAACCAGGACTGGTTTGTCACCCTATCTACCTCTGGTCATGAGCAAGGCACTAGTGACCTCGGTATCATATTATGCCAAACAAATACTATCTACATGTGCCAGGACAAGGAAAAGATTGGAGAGGCCTTAATCTAGTTTATAAGAAGACATGAAGCATATTAACTTTAAGGTAAAAAAAAGTAAAAAAGGCCGGGCGCGGTGGCTCAAGCCTGTAATCCCAGCACTTTGGGACGCCGAGACGGGAGGATCACAAGGTCAGGAGATCGAGACCATCCTGGCTAACATGGTGAAACCCCGTCTCTATTAAAAAAAATACAAAAAAAACTAGCCGGGCGAGGTGGCGGGCGCCTGTAGTCCCAGCTACTTGGGAGGCTGAGGCAGGAGAATAGTGTAAACCCAGGAGGCGGAGCTTGCAGTGAGCTGAGATCCGGCCACTGCACTCCAGCCCGGGCGACAGAGCGAGACTCCATCTCAAAAAAAAAAAAAAAAAAAAAAAGCAAAAACTAGACACAAATTAGGATCACTTAAAACCCAGAGCCTCTCATTCTGCAAGTAAAACCACTCCCAGGGCTGCCCTGAAGAGTATGGCAGCTTATATGTTGCAATTCCATGCACACTGTAATGTCACTTTTAGGGCAGCAGAGAAGCCAGAACCAACAGAGTTCCTCCCAGGACAAGCATCAAGCACTGAGGAAAAAGTCTTCCCTGGTAAAGTACATGAACAACCTCACAAAACAGGATCTTCACCCCATCCTTTACGTCCTCTCTCCACCCCCTACACTGAACTGTAAGCACCACCAAAGCAGGTGATAAATGACTTCAAGGCTGTGGCCACCAGACCCACTCACCCACTTTCTCATGGTATCTGGCATATTTTGAGCACCCAACAATATGCCTGCAAACCCCAGCCCAAGAAGATAACTTCAGCAAACACTGTACAAGCCTGAATGTTAAAATTATCTTCATTCTCACCCAAGTGGTTGACCCTTCCCATCAACACAGCAAAAGGAGTGGTATCAAGTTAATAAACTCAGCACTAGGTTTTGAAGATCCCACACTCCCTTTACCTATCGGTGGAGCTGGTTCATATCAAAAAAAATAACAGAAATAATCCAATCAGCTGCCTGGTAATAAATAGAGCTATAAAAAATATTTTATGCCGGCGGGGGCAGAGCAACATGGCCGAATAGGAACAGCTCCAGTCTCCAACTCCCGGTGCGAGCGACACAGAAGACCGGTGATTTCTGCATTTTCAACTGAGGTACTGGGGTCATCTCACTAGGGAGTGCCGGACAATCGGTGCTGGTCAGCTGCTGCAGCCCGACCAGCGAGAGCTGAAGCAGGGCGAGGCATTGCCTCACCTGGGAAGCGCAAGGGGGAAGGGAATCCCTTTTCCTAGCCAGGCGAACTGAGTCACACAACACCTGGAAAATCGGGTAATTCCCACCCCAATACTGCGCTTTAAGCAAACGGGCACACCAGGAGATTATACCCACACCCGGCCGGGAGGGTCCCACGGCCACAGAGCCTCCCTCATTGCTAGCACAGCAGTCTGCGATCTAACTGCAAGGCAGCAGCGAGGCTGGGGGAGGGGCGCCCGCCATTGCTGAGGCTTAAGTAGGTAAACAAAGCCGCTGGGAAGCTCGAACTGGGTGGAGCTCACAGCAGCTCAAGGAAACCTGCCTGTCTCTGTAGACTCCACCTCTGGGGACAGGGCACAGCTAAAAAACAACAGGGGAAGCAGCAGAGGCCTGTGCAGACCCGAACGACTCTGTCTGACAGCTTTGAAGAGAGCAGTGGATCTCCCAACACGGAGGTTGAGATCTGAGAACGGACAGACTGCCTGCTCAAGTGGGTCCCTGACCCCTGAGTAGCCTAACTGGGAGACATCCCCCACTAGGGGCAGTCTGAACCCCACACCTCACAGGGTGGAGTACACCCTGAGAGGAAGCTTCCAAAGTAAGAATCAGACAGGTACACTCGCTGTTCAGCAATATTCTATCTTCTGCAACCTCTGCTGCTGATACCCAGGCAAACAGGGTCTGGAGTGGACCTCAAGCAATCTCCAACAGACCTACAGCTGATTCAACATTCGCAAATCAATAAACATAATCCAGCATATAAACAGAACCAAAGACAAGAACCACATGATTATCTCAATAGATGCAGAAAAGGCTTTTGACAAAATTCAACAGCCCTTCATGCTAAAAACGCTCAATAAATTCGGTATTGATGGAACGTACCTCAAAATAATAAGAGCTATTTATGACAAACCCACAGCCAATATCATACTGAATGGGCAAAAATTGGAAAAATTCCCTTTGAAAACTGGCACAAGACAGGGATGCCCTCTCTCACCACTCCTATTCAACATAGTCTTGGAAGTTCTGGCTAGGGCAATCAGGCAAGAGAAAGAAATCAAGGGTATCCAGTTAGGAAAAGAAGAAGTCAAATTGTCCCTGTTTGCAGATGACATGATTGTATATTTAGAAAACCCCATTGTCTTAGCCCAAAATCTCCTGAAGCTGATAAGCAACTTCAGCAAAGTCTCAGGATACAAAATTAATGTGCAAAAATCACAAGCATTCTTATACACCAGTAACAGACAAGCAGAGAGCCAAATCAGGAATGAACTTCCATTCACAATTGATTCAAAGAGAATAAAATACCTAGGAATCCAACTTACAAGGGATGTCAAGGACCTCTTCAAGGAGAACTACAAACCACTGCTCAGTGAAATAAAAGAGGACACTAACAAATGGAAGAACATACCATGCTCATGGATAGGAAGAATCAATATCGTGAAAATGGCCATACTGCCCAAGGTTATTCATAGATTCAATGCCATCCCCATCAAGCTACCAATGAGTTTCTTCACAGAATTGGAAAAAACTGCTTTAAAGTTCATATGGAACCAAAAAAGAGTCCGCATTGCCAAGACAATCCTAAGTCATAAGGACAAAGCTGGAGGCGTCACGCTACCTGACTTCAAACTATACTACAAGGCTACAGTAACCAAAACAGCATGGTACTGGTACCAAAACAGAGATATAGACCAATGGAACAGAACAGAGTCCTCAGAAATAATACCGCACATCTACAGCCATCTGATCTTTGACAAACCTGAGAGAAACAAGAAATGGGGAAAGGATTCCCTATTTAATAAATGGTGCTGGGAAAATTGGCTAGCCATAAGTAGAAAGCTGAAACTGGATCCTTTCCTTACTCCTTATACGAAAATTAATTCAAGATGGATTAGAGACTTAAATGTTAGACCTAATACCATAAAAACCCTAGAAGAAAACCTAGGTAGTACCATTCAGGACATAGGCATGGGCAAGGACTTCATGTCTAAAACACCAAAAGCAACGGCAGCAAAAGCAAAAATTTACAAATGGGATCTAATTAAACTAAAGAGCTTCTGCACAGCAAAAGAAACTACCATCAGAGTGAACAGGCAACCTACAGAATGGGAGAAAATTTTTGCAATCTACTCATCTGACAAAGGGCTAATATCCAGAACCTACAAAGAACTCAAACAAATATACAAGAAAAAAACAAACAACCCCATCAAAAAGTGGGCAAAGGATATGAACAGACATTTCTCAAAAGAAGACATTCATACAGCCAACAGACACATGAAAAAATGCTCATCATCACTCGCCATCAGAGAAATGCAAATCAAAACCACAATGAGATACCATCTCACACCAGTTAGAATGGCAGTCATTCAAAAGTCAGGAAACAACAGGTGTTGGAGAGGATGTGGAGAAATAGGAACACTTTTACACTGTTGGTGGGATTGTAAACTAGTTCAACCATTATGGAAAACAGTATGGCGATTCCTCAAGGATCTAGATCTAGATGTACCATTTGACCCAGCCATCCCACTACTGGGTATATACCCAAAGGATAATAAATCATGCTGCTATAAAGACACATGCACACGTATGTTTATTGCGGCACTATTCACAATAGCAAAGACTTGGAATCAACCCAAATGTCCATCTGTGACAGACTGGATTAAGAAAATGTGGCACATATACACCATGGAATACTATGCAGCCATAAAAAAGGATGAGTTTGCGTCCTTTGTAGGGACATGGATGCAGCTGGAAACCATCATTCTTAGCAAACTATCACAAGAACAGAAAACCAAACACTGCATGTTCTCACTCATAGGTGGGAACTGAACAATGACATCACTTGGACTCAGAAAGGGGAACATCACACATCGGGGCCTATCATGGGGAGGGGGGAGGGGGGAGGGATTGCACTGGGAGTTATACCTGATATAAATGACGAATTGATGGGTGCTGACGAGTTGATGGGTGCAGCACACCAACATGGCACAAGTATACATATGTAACAAACCTGCACGTTATACACATGTACCCTAGAACTTAAAGTATAATAAAAATATATATATATATATTTTATGCCAATATACAGTTACTCGTAATGATCTACCTTTAGGATATTCAGAGAAATCAGATACCACACCACCAACCCCCGGCAGTTCAAAAATGCTTTCTGTCTGAATTACCAGAATTCCCTATTATTATTACTGGTTTGCAATCAGGGGCAATTATGTTCCCCAGGGGACATCTTGGCAATGTCTGAAGACATTTTTGGTTATCAATCTAAGAGTAGGGGATGCTACTGGCATCCAGTCAGTAGACACCAGAGATGATGCTAAACATACTACAATGCACAAGACACCCCCACAACAAAAAATTAACCAGTCCAAAATATCAATAGCATTGAAACTGAGAACCCCTGTCTTATTACTAATCTCAAGCCTTTTAGCCTCTGTCTTCTGCAGTCTTTATTTATTAATGTCACAAAATGGAGAGGTTTTTGCTCACCAGAATGTCTCTTGGGGAGAGTACAATATGTTTGGAAGAAAATGCTTTGATCATCTGGGATGAAAGTAAGACCTCAAACAGCACGCTTAAATAATCAAAACATACTGGCTAAATCTCTTACTAAGAAGCATGGCGTTGTTCTCACTCATAAGTGGGAGTTGAACAATGAGAACACATGGACACAGGGATGGGAACATCACACACTGGGGCCTATTGGGGGGTCGGGGGCTAGAGGAGGGATAACATTAGGAGAAATACCTAATGTAGATGACGGGTTGATGGGTGCAGCAAACCACCATGGCACGTGTATACCTATGTAACAAACCTGCACATTCTGCACATGTAGCCCAGAATTTAAAGTATAATAAAAAAAAAAAGAAAGAAAGAAAGAAGCAGCATGGGGTCTGTTTACTGGAGAAACTTTGTTTTACTGGACATTGGAATTAGCTGTGGAAGAAAACAAGCCCAATGCTGCTCAGAAAAGGAAAATGAGAAATAAACCTACAAGGGCAAAGCGACTGAGAAAGGGCTTTGGAGGAGAGCACATCTGTCTAAAGGGGTTCTTTTAAAAATTGTTTGTTATGGGGTATACAATATAAATCCCTTGTTCCATCTTTCTCACTTTTTCTATCTCAGTCACTGATGATTTCATACAATCAGAAAGATTTTTGTTGGTTTATTTCTACTGACCCAAAAGAGACTCTGACTTTGGCATCTACGTTGGCCCAGAGTCTGATCACGGAAATGTTGAACCTGGGCTACCGTGAACATCTGGGCACAGTTAATTTCTTCAGCATTGACAAAGGTCTCCCTGAATCCTGAACCTCTCCTGCCACTTTAGAAGGGACTCTGTTGGGCCAGGAATTATCTGAACTGTGAGAACACTCAGAGATTTCTTACAAAGCAAATACTTGCTCCTACATTACATTTCTACAACTGTCTCAAACACAAAGCCAATGAAAAATGATACTCTGAGTTGTAATAAATAATGTATGTTTTCATTTATAAGCAAAATAAAAGGTAAAGGCAGCCCAAGGTGATACACTGAATGGAATAATGTTGCAGTTACAGCACAGCAAAGTTGAATAAAAGGTAAATGTTGGATGGCTACATCACCCAAGAGAGTCGGCAGAGCATAAAACAGTGTTCAATTTAGCCTCTAACACAGCAGGGCTATGGAAGAGGCAACCAGATCTCAACGCAAGGAGGCTGGAGCTCCATCTGAAGTCCCTGGTGCCTGTCTGCCTTACTGGGATCAACACTGCCAGTCATTCCAAGGGTTGCCCTGAAGGACACTGTGGTCTGAAAAGAAGCAGGAATGGAATCTAAAAGAAGCCAAGCAGATTAGATAGATTTTTACATTTTGATACAATTTCACACAATTGCATTTGTAAAAGCTGAGTGGATTCAGCTAAAGTAAATGAGGGATAGCACTCAACTACTTCCAAAGCACTTCCAAAGCAACCTTGGAGACAGACACTACTCTCTGTCCGGCAGTTCTCACTGGTCTCTCAGCAAAATCAGTAAGATGGGTAGGAAGTTGGAGAGTAGAAGGCAGTGGTGGCAGCTCCTGGTATCAGGTGTCAATGAGGCAGAAAAAATAGCTGCAGTCTGACCCTTCTGAAATGCCAACCCCAACCCCACCAAGTGGGTAGACGTGTGAAAGGAGAAACCCTCCTACGATGCAGGGATTGACTTGCAGGGAACTGCATGAGAAGAGAGGATAAGTGAGAACCATAGAAAGAGACTATTGAATTCTCCTTGGAAGCTGGGATTCATACAACTCAACCACTGACTTCTCCCAGCAGATTCGGGGAGGGGTGAAAGACTCTTTGATATGTCATTGACTTCCCAAGCCAACTGAGCTCTCAGAGCCATTTCTTCAAACTCAGAGAGGAACTGGAGAAAATACCCTAACTAAATATATAAATAAAAACCCTGAGGCATGAGGGACACCCAGTTGTCAATTCCTAGCTGTCAGGCCTAATAAGTATAAGACAAGTACACGTGTTCTATAGCTCCTAACCCGAGACATCTATTGGTCTGGCTAGCTCTACCTTCTGAACTTGAGACAGATAAGAGATCTTACCCATGGAAGTTTAGAACATTCTCTGGGGAACAAGTAATGCTTAGTCTCGACAGCAGGCTGCCTCTGTGTTGGGGAGAGAATGGCAGGAAGCCATTTCCTCCCCTCAGCCAAGTCTGCATCCTTACAGGAAGCCTGAGAGGTATGCATTCAGGAACCTAACTTCAACCCCAAGGGAGATCCCAGAGAAACCTGACATGTAAGTGAGGGTTTTAAAATATATATATATAGTGACCTGTCTCAGTGCTAATCATTCCATTTCAAGCATGAATGCCCCAGTCCTACAGCTCTTTGTTCATATCGAATAGGACAAGCAACGTTTGTTGATTATTAAAACTTAAAAGCTCCCAAGAGAGAAATTTAAAAGGACCTCTGATGCTGGCTGGCTCTGAACAAAATCTGATTGGGGTCATGTCAGGAGATTTGGGTGCTACTTCTATGTCTGCCTCCAACTCTATGTGACTACCAGCCCTGGACTTCCTCACCTGTGAAATGAGGCTGAATGGTAAATAATGTACTTCATCTCTTATGCATACTCTGGTTGACTGGTAGTGGTTTCCTGGATGGTTGCTTGTGGCTATTCTGAGGCCAAGACTGGGTTGAAAGGGAAAGAGAATTGTGATGGACTACTGATGTCTGCAATGTACCCAGGACTAGGAAGTATTAACACATAATTGACCATATCTGGAAGTTCCCTTCTGGGGCTGCAGATTTATAAGGCTCTCATTTATGCGCTTCAGCATTACTGAATTCGGTCAACTTCTTTCTTCTGGCTTCCACTGGTTTTTTTTGTTTGGGTTTTGTTTTATTTATTTTTTTTTTTTTTTGGTGGGGGGTTGCGACACAGTCTTGCTCTGTTGCCCAGGCTGGAGTGCAGTTATGCAATGTTGGCTCACTGCAACCTCTACCTCCCAGGTTCAAGCTATTTTTCTGCCTCAGCCTCCCAAGGAGCTGGTATTACAGGCACACTGGCTAATTTTTGTATTTTTATATTTTAGACAAGGTTTTGCCATGTTGGTCAGGCTGGTCTCAAACTCCTGACCTCGAGTGATCTGCCTGCCTTGGCCTCCCAAAGTGCTGGGATTACAGGTGTGAGCCACCATGCCTGGCCAGGCTTCCATTGCTTCTGATGATACATAAGCTGTTAATCTTACTGATGTTCCATTGTATATGATAAATCATTTTTCTCTCAGTGTTTTCATCATTTTCTTTTTCTTCCAACTTTATTAATGGACAAAAGTATATATTTTTAAGGTATACAGTGTGATTTGATATGCACACACACTGTGAAATGATTACCACAATCAAGCTAATTAATATATTCATCACCTCACACAATTACTATTGTGTATTTGTGTGTATGTGTGTGTGTGTGTGTGGTGGGAACAAATTTATCTGCTTTCTTAGGAAATTTCAAGTATTCAATACAGTATTGTTAACTAAAGTCACCACACTGTACATTAGATTCCAGAACTTATTCAGTCATGCAAATGTATGCCCTTTGACCAACATCTCTTCATTTCCTTCACATTCCCCCTCCCCAGCCCCTGGCAATCATCAATCTACATTGATTGACATTTTTAGATTCTACATGTGAGATTATGCAGTGTTTGTCTTTCTCTGTCTGACTTATTTCACATAGCATAAATCCCCTCAAGTTTCATTCTTGTTGTAGCAAATGGCAGAGTTCTTTCTTTTTTATAGCTGAATATTCACATATGTATCACATTTTCTTTATCCATTCATCTGTCTACAGACACATAGGTTGTCTCCATCACTTAGTGTGATATTATAAATATGTATATATTATGTATATGTGTATATAAATATGTATATATTATAACTATGTATATACTATAAATATGTACATATTATAAATATGTATAAATATATTATAAAATATTATAAAGATGTATATGTATAGACATGTATGTATATTGGTTTGTATACACAGTTCCTGGCTTATAGCTACCATAGCCCTCATTATTTCTCCCCAAGGCAGGCCATAGAAACTAAAAATATACATGTGTCTTCCATCACCTTTCTGTCTTGGAGTGGGCCATACAGAAATTATCTGACTCACCTTGTCCATTTGTAGGTACTAAGACTCCCATTTCACAAAAAGTCTTGCCCCATACCCTGGAAGAAAAAGTGATATGCAGAGAGGCCAAGAACAATCTGGAGAGGTCACACTTAGTTTCCTCCTTCAGTCTATTCATACAAGGTCATTCTTTGCTGGCCTTGTGTTTGAGGTGGTGTTTTCATGTTTTCTTGTCCAGTCGCATTTCTACCCAAGGGTCAATAATGCCTATTCAATGAAATCTCCATAAAAGGCCCAAAAGAAAGGGTTTGAAGAGCTTGCAGAGAGCTGAACATGTGGAGGTTCCTGGAGAGTGGCACACTCGGAGTATAGAAGCTCCAAACCCCTTCCCATACCTTACGCTATGCACCTCTTCATCCGTATCCTTTGCAGTATTCTTTAAAATAAAACAAACAAAAAACCAAGTGTTTTCCTGAGTTATGTGAGCTGCACTAGCAAGTTAACTAAACCCAAAGAGATCGTGGGATCTCCAGTTTACAGCTATCAGTCACATGCACAGGTAAAACAAGCTGAAGCTCGAGATTGGCATTGGAAGTGGGGTACAGTCTTGTGGGTCTGAGCCCTCAACCCATAGGATGTAAAAATATCTCCAAGTAAATAGTGTTGGAGCTGAATTAGAGGACACCCAGCTGCTATCCACTGCAGAATTGATTGCATGTTTGCTCATGGAGAGAAATCTTCACATATTTTGTGGTCACACAAGTTTTCTGTGTTAACAGTTGTTGAGAGAACAGAAAAAAAAAATACTTTCATTTTTTCCTCTCAGACTTGGCTATTTGTTGTGAATAACGCTTCCTGGAATATGGGAGTGCAAATATCTCTAACATACTGATTTCATTTTCTTTGAATATACATACAGAAGTGAGATTGCTAGATCATATGGCAGTTCTATTTTTAATTTTTTGAAAACACTCCATAGTGTTTTCCATAATGGTTGTACCAATTTACATTTTCACTAAAAGTACAAGAGCTCCCTTTTTTCCTTATCCTCCCTAAAATTTGTTACCTCTTATATCAAGATTCTCTTCAGTCTCTGGCTTTCAGCATTTTTATTTTAATGTGTATGAGTGTGGATATCTTGGACTATATCC
This sequence comes from Rhinopithecus roxellana, assembly GCF_007565055.1. Lineage (NCBI taxonomy): Eukaryota > Metazoa > Chordata > Mammalia > Primates > Cercopithecidae > Rhinopithecus > Rhinopithecus roxellana. Next base: position 42,375,011 of record NC_044553.1, read on the forward strand.
TACTTGAAGTTTGTTGAGCTTCTTGAATGTGCAGATTGGTGATTTTCATCAAATTTGGGGAATTTTAAACCATATTTCTTCAAATTTTTTTAAATCTACAAAGAGTCTACTATTAAGCCTGCAGAAGTTAGCTTTCTACATGCATATGTATATATCATGTATATCTCTTTACATTAAACAGATACAGAAACATAGCTTCTTTTCCTCTTTTAGTACTCTCATTACACATATATGGGTGTGATTATTGGTATCCCGTATTCCCCTGAGGCTCTCTTCATTTTTTTAAATCTTTTTTCTCTCTGTTCTTCAAATCCTATCATCTCTAACAATCTATCTGCAAGTTTACAAATTCTCCTGTCAGCTCAAAATCTACTGTTGAGCCCCTCTAGTGAATTTTTCTTTTCAATTACTATACTTTTTAACTCCAAAATTTTCATTTGGTTATTTTTGTAATTTCTATCTTATTATTGATATTCTTTATTTGATGAGATATTATCATACCTTTTTGTACCTCTTTAAATATGGCTTTTTCCTTTAGTTTTTTGGACATACTTATGACAGTTTTGAAATTATTTTTAAATCTGACAGCTGGTTCCTCTCACAAACACTTGTTATTGCCTGATTTTTTTTTCTGCCCTGTGGAGGTGACACATTTTCCTGTTTCTCTGCATGTCTTACCGTTTTTTGTGTCAAAAACTGGATATTTTTGGTAACATATTGTCACAATTCTAGATATTGATTCCCATCCTCCCCTGTCTGTACTTGTTTTTATATGTTTTGCTTGTTTGTTTGGTAGCTTGAGTAGACTATTTTAGTTAAGTCTATTTCACTAACGGAGATGAAGTCTTTGGAATGACAATGATTTTAGCAAGGTTCTCCTTGGCTGTTCCTTTACCTAATTCTGTTAAACTATCTGCCTCATTTCATATCGCACTTGGTTGTCAGGATCCACTCATTACCAGCCGATGGCTCTATTGTTTTTGACAACGTCCTTGGACATAAATTGCTCCACAGTCTAAATTCAATTTGGACAGTGACAGTTTTTCAGACCGGTCTTAGAGATTTGTTGTCACCTGAGGAGGACTCTATATCTGTCTCTCTCCAGTTCTTACTGGTAAACTAGCTGTCCTTGGATTAGCTTGTTACTCTTAATTTAGAGGAGCTACCAGCCTCCTCTCATTTGCTTACCACCAAAATTTCCACTGGTTTTGACAACACCTTGAGCCTGAACTTCCCCGTAGTGTTTTACGTAAAGTCAGGCCCTTAGGGGAGGTTTCAGAGCTCTATTTTTGTATGGACTACCTCCCGCTTGGGCAAAATCTCTGAGCCACTACCCAAAGTACTGGTGGTTTCCAGTCTCTTGACTTCCCATTCCTGGCGTGGAGCATCTGCCCTATGAGTGAAATGCAGTAAGGGTTATTGGGGCCCCAGTATTCTCATCCTGCCACACCTAGAATAGATCCTCTGAACTGTGAGTAGCAGATCCTCTGCCCTGTGAGTGGGAGCTCAGTGAAGAAAGGGAGCTTCCCACACACAGCCACTGCACCACCAGATTACTAGTTTCTCCCATCACCAGTAATATAAACCCTTCAAGTCAGGATTTGAAGGAAAAAGAAATTGTGAAAGCCTGCCCCTCTTGGTGAAATACTATCTCTTGATCAGGAGCTGAGGGGAGACAGAGTCTGATCTTCTTGGTCACGTTCACCTGAAGCAGAGCTTCTGTCAAGCTGACCTGCTAGCAGCAAGAAGAAACTGGTTATAATTAAAATGCCACAGAATCTTGCTGTTCTTACCAAGTTTTAGTAGATTTACTTTTAAGTAATTTTTAAATAAATGTTTCTTTCAGTCGCTGTATGTCCTTAGGACAATTTTCAGACTTTAAACCATTGGGCTTTTTTTTTTATAGTTTTCAGAAGTTATGCTTGTTTCATTAAGGAGTGGGTTCATGGGACTCCTCACGCTGCTATCCCAGAAGTAGCACCTGATAGCTGCTTCCTTATCTTAAAAAGCAAACTTAATTTGCTGTAGTTGCATCTATGCTTAAACTTGTCACCTCTATCTTTCTTAAATGAATATCTGATCAGTTACCTGCTGTAATGCAGTTCAAGTTGACAGGTGGGTAAGTACAGATCTATGTTTATTTATCATTCTGTAGAAAGAAATCTATGTTACTACAGTCTCTTAATCATTGTTGAACTATATTCTGACAGAACAAAAGGAATTCAAAGAAGAACACTGTGTTACACACCAACCATCTCACCTTTTATAAGATTTTGCCACTGCAGGTAACTCCCAGGTTTGGCTTTTCCAAATTATTAACAGGTTTAGCATCAAGAAAAATCCCAGTGAGGCAATCGTGGTTTCCTCTACTTTGTTTACTCATAAATGTTGATTTTTTAAAAAATGCAAAACTAAAGCTATTTTTCTTACTTTCCTCACTGATTTTGACTCTGAACTACTATGAGGCCAAAATGTTCTGTGAATGCATACATATTAACTACCACAAGGACAAAGTTAAATGGCATTAACCATTCCAATAGAAGTATTCAAAAAAATTAAGGACAACAACGAGGCCAAGAATTGTTATAAAACCATTCTGTGGTAATTTCTATGGTTTTATCAGAGAAACACTCAATATGACCATACAAAATATACTTGCACTATTTCTAAAGGACTTCCAAAATAAGTTTAGACCACCCCCAAATTTACATTAAAAGTGGTAAGAGGGTCCTGGCTGGCCCAATGGCCAAATAGGAACAGCTCCAGTCTGCAGCTCCCAGCGAGACCAACCCAGAAGGCAGGTGATTTCTACATTTCCAACTGAGTGGCACTTGGAATGCCAAGACAGAACCGTTCACTCCCCTAGAAAGGGGGCTGAAGCCAGGGAGCCAAGTGGTCTAGCTCAGTGGATCCCACGCCTACGGAGCCCAGCAAGCGAAGATCCACTGGCTTGAAATTCTCAGTGCCAACACAGCAGTCTTAAGTCAACCTGGGACGCTCCAGCTTGGTACAGAGAGGGGCGTCCACCATTACTGAGGCTTGAGTAGGCTGTTTTCCCCTCATAGTGTAAACAAAGCCAAGGGAAGCTTGGACTGGACGGAGCCCACCGCAGTGCAGCAAACCTGCTGTAGCTAGACTGCCTCTCTAGATTCCTCCTGTCTGGGCAGGAGGAAAGAAGGCAGCAGCCCCAGTCAGGGGCTTATAGACAAAGCTCCCATCTCCCTGGGACAGAGCACCTCGGGGAGGGGACAGCTATGAGCACAGCTTCAGCAGACTTAAACATTCCTGCATGCCAACTCTGAAGACAGCAGCAGATTTCCCAGCACAGTGCTCGAACTCTGCTAAGGGACAGACTGCCTCCTCAAGTGGGTCTCTGACCCCCATACCTCCTGACAGGGAGACAGCTCCCAGCAGGGGTCAACAGACATCTCAAACAGGAGAGCTCCAGCTGGCATCCTGGCAGGTGCCCCTCTGGGACGAAGGTTCCAGAGGAAGGAACGGGCAGCAATCCTTACTGTTCTGCAGCCTACACTGGTAATACTCAGGCAAACGGAGTCTGGAGTGGACCTCCAGCAAACTCCAGCAGACCTGCAGAAGAGAGTCCTGATTGTTAGAAGGAAAGCAAACAGAAAGCAACAACCTCAACAAAAAGGAGGCCCATGCAAAAACCCCAACCAAAGGTCATCAGCATCAAAGATCAAAGGTAGATAAATCCAGGAAGATGAGGAGAAACCAGTGCAATAAGGCAGAAAACTCCAAAAACCAGAACACCTCTTCTCCTCCAAAGGATCACAACTCCTTGCCAGCAAGGGGACAAAACTGGATGGAGAGTGAGTTTGACGAATTGACAGAAGTAAGCTTCAGAAGGTGGGTAATAACAAACTCCTCCGAGCTAAAGGAGCATGTTCTAACCCAGTGCAAGCAAGCTAAGAACCTTGATAAAAGGTTACAGGAACTGCTAAGTAGAATAACTAGTTTAGAGAAGAACGTAAATGACCTGATGGAGCTGAAAAACAGAGCACAAGAACTTTGTAAAACATACACAAGTATCAACAGCCAAATTGATCAAGCAGAAGAAAAAGGATATTAGAGATTGAGGATCAACTTAATGAAATCAAGTGTGAAGACAAGATTAGAGAAAAAAATGCAAAGGAACAAACGAAGCTTACAATAAATATGGGACTATGTGAAAAGAATAAAACCTACATTTAATTGATGTACCTGAAAGTGACAGACAGAATGAAACCAATTTGGAAAACATCCTTTAGGATATTATCCCAGAGAACTTCCCCAACCTAGCAAGACAGACCAATATTCAATTTCAGGAAATACAGAGAACACCACGAACATACTCCTCGAGAAGAGCAACCCCAAGACACATAATCATCAGATTCACCAAGGTTGAAATGAAGGAAAAAATGTTAGGGGCAGCCAGAGAGAAAGGTCAGGTTACCCAGAAAGGGAAGCCCATCAGACTAACAGCAGACCTCTCGGCAGAAACCCTACAAGCCAGAAGAGAGTGGGGGCCAATATTCAACGTTCTTAAAGAAAAGAATTTAACCCAGAATTTCATAGCCAGCCAAACTAAGTTTCATAAGCAAAGAAGAAATAAAATCCTTTACAGAGAAGCAAATGCTGAGGAATTTTGTCACCACCAGGCCCTCCTTACAAGAGTTCCTGAAGGAAATGGTAAATAAGGAAAGGAAAAACCAGTACCAGCCACTGCAAAGACATGCCAAATTGTAAAGACCATCAATATTATGAAGAAACTGTATCAACTAATAGGCAAAATAACCAGCTAGCATCATAATGACAGGATCAAATTCACACATAACAATATTAACCTTAAATGTAAACAGGCTAAATGCCCCAATTGAAAGACACAGACTGGCTAACTGGATAAAAGTCAAGACCCATTGGTGTGCTGTATTCAGGAGACCCATCTCACGTGCAAAGACACACATAGGCTCAAAATAAAGGGATGGAGGATTTACCAAGCACATGGAAAGCAAAATAGAGCAGGGGTTGCAATCCTAGTCTCTGATAAAACACACTTTTAGCCAACAAAGATCCAAAAAGACAAAGAAGGGCATTATATAATGGTAAAGGGATCGATTCAACAAGAAAACCTAACTCTCCTAAATATATATGCACCCAATACAGGAGCACCCAGATTCATAAAGCAAGTCCTTAGAGACCTACAAAGAGACTTAGACTCCTACACAATAATAGTGGGAGACTTTAACACCCCACTGTCAATATTAGACAGATTGAGACAGAAAATTAACAAGAATATTCAGGACTTGAACTCAGCTCTGCACCAAGCAGACCTAATAGACATCTATAGAACTCTCCACCCCAAATCAACAGAATATACATTCTTCTCAGCACCACATCGCATGTATTCTAAAATTGACCACATAATTGGAAGTAAAACACTCCTCACCAATGCAAAAAAAATGGAAATCATAACAGCCTCTCAGACCAGAGTGCAATCAAATTAGAACTCAAAATTAAGAAACTCACTTAAAATCACACAACTATGTGGAAACTGAACAACCTGATCCTGAATGACTACTGGGTACACAACGAAGTTAAGGTAGAAATAAATAAGTTCTTTGAAACCAATGAGAACAAAGACACAACATACTAGAATCTCTGGGACACAACTAACAGTGTTTAAAGGGAAATTTATGGCACTAAATACCCACAGGAGAAAGCAGGAAAGATCTAAAATTGACACCCTAACATCACAATTAAAAGAACTATAGAAGCAAGAGCAAACAAATTAAAAAGCTAGCAGAAGACAAGAAATAACTAAGATCAGGGCAGAACTGAAGGAGTTAGAGGAATGAAAAACCCTACAAAAAAAAAAAAAATCAATGAATCCAGGAGCTGGTTTTTTGAAGATTAACAAAACAGATGAAGTGCTAGCTAAACTAATAAACAAGAAAAAAGAGAAGAATCTAACAGACACAATAAAAAATGATAAATGGGATATCACCACCAATCCCACAGAAATACAAACTATCATCAGAGAGTACTATAAACACCTCTATGCAAATAAACTAGAAAATCTAGAAGAAGTGAATAAATTTCTGGACACATACACCCTCCCAAGATGAAACAAGGAAGAAGTCAAATCCCTGAAAAGACCAAATTCTGAAATTTAACAATTTAGTAACAAATTCTGAAATTGAGGCAGTAATTAACAGTCTACCAACCAGAAAAAGCCCAGGACCAGATAGATTCACAGCTGAATTCTATCAGAGCTATAAAGAGGAGCTGGTACCATTCCTTCTGAAACTATTCCAAACAATAGAAAAAGAGGGACTCCTCCCTAACTCATTTTATGAGGCCAGCATCATCCTGATACCAAAACCTGTCAGAGACACAACAAAAAAAGAAAATTTTAGACCAATATCCCTGATGAACATCAATGCAAAAGTCCTCAATAAAATACTGGCAAACCGAATCCAGCAGGACACCAAAAAGCTTATCCACCATGATCAAGTTGGCTTCATCCCTGGGATGCAAGGATGGTTCAACATATGCAAATCAATAAACATAATCCATCGCATAAACAGAACCAATGACAAAAACCACATGATTGTCTCTATAGATGTAAAAAAGACCTTTGATAAAATTCAACACTCCTTCATGCTACAAACTCTCAATAAACTAGGTATTGATGGAGTGTATCTCAAAATAATAAGAGCTATTTATGACAAACCCACAGCCAATATCATACTGAATGAACAAAAACTGGAAGCATTCCCTTTGAAAATTGGCACAAGTATACCTTCTCTCACCACTCCTATTCAACATAGTATTGGAAGTTCTGGCCAGCAGGGCAATCAGATAAGAGAAATCAATAAAGGGTATTCAATTAGGAAAAGAGGAAGTCAAATTGTCCCTGTTTGCAGATGACATGATTGTATATTTAGAAAACCCCATCATCTCAGCCCAAAATATCCTTAAGCTGATAAGCAACTTCAGCAAAGTCTCAGGATACAAAATCAATGTGCAAAAATCACAAACATTTCTACACACCAATAATAGGCAAACAGAGAGCCAAATCATGAGTGAACTCCCATTCACAATTGCTGCAAAGAGAATAAAATACCTAGGAATCCAACCTACAAGGGATGTGAAGGACATCTTCAAGGAGAACTACAAACCACTGTTCAAGGAAATAATGGAAAACCATACCATGCTCACGGATGGGAAAAATCAATATTGTGAAAATGACCATACTGCCCAAAGTAATTTATAAATTCAATCATACCCCATCTAGCTACCATTGACTTTCTTTGCAGAATTAGAAAAAACTAAATTTCATATGGAACCAAAAAAGAGCCCATACAGCCAAGACAATCGAAAGCAAAAAGAACAAAGCTGGAGGCATCATGCTACCTGACCTCAAACTATACTACAAGGCTACAGTAACCAAAACAGCATAGTACTGGTACCAAAACAGATATATAGACCAATGAAACAGAACAGAGGCCCCAGAAATAATGCCACACATCTACTACAACCATCCGATCTTCAACAAACCTGACAAAAACAAGCAATGGGGAAAGGATTCCCTGTTTAATAAATGTTGTTGGGAAAACTGGCTAGCCATATGCAGAAAACAGAAACTGGACCCCTTCCCAACACCTTATACAAAAATTAACTCAAGATGGATTAAAGACTTGAACGTAAGACCTAAAACCATGACAACCCTTGAAGAAAACCTAGGCAATACCATTCAGGACATATCCCTTTGCATGGGCAAAAACTTCATGACTAAAACAACAAAAGCAATGGCAACTAAGGCCAAAATTGACAAATGGGGTCTAATTAAACTAAAGAACTTCTGCACAGCAAAAGAAACTATCAGAATGAACAGGCAACCTACAAAATGGAAGAAAATTTTTGGAATTATCCATCTAACAAAGGGCTAATATACAGAATCTACAAGGAACTTAAACAAATTTACAAGAAAAAAAAACAACCCCGTCAAGAAGCGGGCAAAGGACATTAATAGATACTTCTCAAAAGATGACATTTATGCGGCCAACAAACACATGGAAAAAAAAAAAAAACTCACCTTCACTGGTCGTTAGAGAAATGCAAATCACAACCACAATGGGATACCATCTCACGCCAGTTAGAATGGCGATCATTAAAATGCCAGGAAACAGACCGGGCACAGTGGCTCATGCCTGTAATCCCAGCACTTTAGGAGGCCGAGGTGGGTGGATCATGAGGTCAGGAGTTCTAGACCAGCCTGACCAACACGATGAAACCCCATCTCTACCAAAAATACAAAAATTAGCCAGACGTGGTGGCATGTGCCTGTAATCCCAGCTACTCAGGAGGCTGAGACAGGAGAATCACTTGAACCCAGGAGGCAGAGGTTGCAGTGAGCTGAGATTATGCCACTGCACTCCAGCCTGGGTGACAGAGCAAGACTCCATCTCGAAAAAAAAAAAAAATACAGGAAACAACAGACGCTGGAGAGAATGTGGAGAAATTGAAATGCTTTTACACTGTTGGTGGGAGTGTAAATTAGTTCAACAATTGTGGAAGACAGGGTGGTGATTCCTCAAGGATCTAGAACCAGAAATACCATTTGGCCTAGCAATCCCATTACTGGGTATATACCCAAAGGATTCTAAATCATTCTACTATAAAGACACATGCACATGTTTGTTTATTGCATCACTATTCACAATAGCAAAGACTTGGAACCAACTTAAATGCCCATCAGTGATAGACTGGATAAAGAAAATGTGGTACACATACAACATGGAATACTATGCAGCCATAAGATAGAATGCGTTCATGTCCTTTGCAGGACATGAAACTGGAAACCATCATTCTCAGCAAACTAACACAGGAACAGAAAACCAAACACCGCAAGTTCTCACTCATAAGTGGGAGTTGAACAACGAGAACACATGGACACAGGGAGGGGAACATCACACACCAGGGCCTGTCGGGGGTGTGGGGGGGGCAAGGGGAGGAATAGCATTAGAAGAAATATCTAATGTAGATGATAGATTGATGGGTTCAGCAAACCACCATGATACGTGTATACCTATGTAACAAACCTCCACGTTCTGCACATGTATCCCAGAACTTAAAGTATAACAATTAAAAAAAAAAAGTGGTAAGAGAATCACTGAGATCTAATGACAAACCTGCAATTGTGACAAAGTCACCGTCCATGTACACCACATCTATCATCCACTCAGCTCTGTGAACAATAGGTTGGGTTAGTTTTACACCATCAGTATAATAATCTGGCAGAAACAATGACCCTGGAATAACCAACAAAAGACAGTAAACACACATTGTAAAGAAACTGTTTTATCCTATTTATATGATGTCGTACGCTATAGGCTGAATATCTGTGTCCCCCCAAAAGTCATATGTGGAAACCTAAGCCCCAGTGTGATGGCATTTGGAAATTGGGTCCTTGAGAAGTGGTTAGGTCATGAAGGTGGAACTCTGGTGAATAGATTATTGCCTTTATAAAGGAGACCCCAAAGGGCTCCCTTGCCCCGTCAGACATGTGAAACAGAGCAAGAAGATCGCTGTCTACACAGCAAGAAACAGGGGCTCACTAGGCACTGAATGTGCTGACACCTAGATCTTGGATTTCCCATCCTCCAAAACTGTGAGAAATGATTTCTTCTGTTTATAAACCACACTGTCTTTTATTGTATTTTTGTTTTAGCAGTCCAAATAGACTAAGACCTCATGTCTATTTCATTAAATATATTTGAAAAGAAAGGAGCCATCAGGTCTTTCACTGGCTTATCTGATCACTGGAAATCACTACAAATAGCAATCCCATGTCTGAAAGGATTACCCAACAGCATCATCACACAGTAATCCTGCTCGCTGCTTGTAGGGCTGTTATCTCTCCTAGTTTCTGCTGAACCAATCAACTTGTACCTGTTTTTAAGCCAATGAAAGAGAAAATGAAAACCAGCCAGCACAACAGAATCCTACAATCCCCTGCAAAAATAATCCTGAAAGTCAACGTTTTCCCCCATCAACAATAAAAAGCCTGGTATTAATTTAAACCATCATTGCCACACACGATTTTCAGTTCTCCACGGGACACTAAAGTGGGACCTCTGCTCCTTTAGGAGGCCTGTGTATGATCCTGGCTGACAAACTTGGGTGCAAATTGTCCTGAATAGCAATTCCTGGAAGAAGCGGATGTGAAAGGTGACATCCTCAATTATTCCTTCAAATCTTTACATGTCCTCACTCTAACAGATACTAAACTAGGCCTTAAAATGCAACAGTAAATTAGATACAGGCCTTGCCCTTGAAGATCCTCCCAATCTGAGGATAAAAATCAAATAATTACAACCTCGTGTTCTAAGAGCTGCAAATGAGGCCATACATACACGGTAAAGTTGGAACTAAGAAGGATGTTAAAATCTCTGATTGGACAGAAAGGAAAAAGCATCTTCATAGAGTAGAAATTATCAAGCCAAGTTCAAAATATTTAAGATCTATTGATTTCTGTCCCTCCCTATCCTCATATCAGTTACCTTCAATAACTATTCAGCTGCCCACAAGCTGTTACTAACCTCAAAAAAAATCAATGGGTGCCTAGTCCGGGAGGCCAGGAGATGGTCTCCCTCCACTATTAGATGGGGTTAAGAGATTGTTTGCCATTGTTTTAACTCTATGGGGCTAAAACAGCAGAACTCAAATTCCTTGCAACAGTGTCAAACTCAGCTTCCCAAATACGCCCTACCAAATGGCAGTATAAATTCTATTTATGTATTGGCCCCCATTTAATCATTTTATCAGATTAATCATCTCTGTCTATTCTCTCTATAAAACAAACAGATGCACCATGCATACTGAACAGTCACAGTATGTCAGCTAGTCAGTCACTCCTGGTACCCCTATACACTTCTGTTTCCCCTGATAAGTGAATTCCATGTTTACCAAGAGTCACTTGTGTTTGTTCCCAAACCTGTTTGTGTCTGCTGTACTTGCAATCAGAATGGGGATTGTGATAGACAGAAACATGCCTCCCAAAGATGTTCATATCCTAATACCCAGAATTTGTGAATACATTACCTTACATGGCAACAAGGACTTTGCAAACGTGATTGAGGTTAAGGACCTTGAGATGGGAGATCTGCCTGGATTGTCCAGGTGGCCCAATCTAGGCACATGAATCCTTGAAAGTGAAAAGACCTGTCCAGCTGTAGTCAGTCAGAGAGAAATGTGATGTGAATGGTTCAGAGAGTTTCTGACTGTAAAGACAGAGCAAGGGGGTCAGGAGCCAAGGGATGTGGACAGTCTCTAGAAGGTGAAACAGGCAAGGAAACCACCTCTCAGCAAGCAAGAACCCTGCTGACACCTTGATGTCAGCCCAGTCAGACCTGTGTCAGACTTGGGACCTGCAGGCTGTAAAATAATAAATGTATGTAGTTTTAAGCCACCATATATTTGTGGCAATTTGTTACAGCAACAACAGCAAATGAATTCAGGGATTAAATACATCATCCTCTCCATGCACACACATCCTCACCTCAGCCTTATTGCAGCTGCTGTGATTTTCTACAGGCATTAAAGGAAAGCCTGTACACAGGTGGTCTGTCATGCTGTCCCCAGGGCCATGACAAGGATGCCCAAATCCTGCCTGGTCAGAACTCAGTATGCAAGCAAGCAGGAATGCCAGTCTCCCGACAGCGTTTTAACAACAGATTTGCTAGATCAAAGCCTGCGTACATTTCTAAGGTGAGGAAGAACAGGACTGAGGATGAAGTTACGAAGAATCGAAAGCATAAAAATAAGAGTCATCTTTTTAATTCTCCATACTTAGTGCCTATAAATGTGCAAAGAATTTGGGGGAGGCATGTGAGCTAGTGAAGCAAGCACAATCTCTAGAAATAAGCAGGACTGAGTTTAATTCCTGCCTTGAACTAATCACTTAACTTGATTGGCAAATGGGAATAAAAACACCAGTTTCCGGAGTTGTCAAGATTATCAATAATGCATGCAGTTCTCCAGGAACACAGGCATTCGGTACATCAGTCACTATTACTGTTACCCATCGCTTGCACCATGCGCTGCGTCTTGACTTTTTGTTTCTTGGCCTCTTAACATTACATTAGGCCTTAGTCTGAACGATAACACCTGCCACATTCAGGGCTTCAGTTTTTCATTCACGTATGTTGCCTATTTGATTTTTACAATACCCTGAGAGGTAGCAGAGTATGTTTTATTGCTTCATAGAGTGGAAATTGAGGTGTCAGGTGGGTTAGACAGAGTGATTTGCAGGCTGCTATTAAGTGGCAAAGAAAAAAAAATGAAGAAGGCAAACCCTGACTCCTCCTCTAATACTCATTCTGCTGTCTCCCCACCTGCTGCCTGTTGGTCCTGTCTTTGGTTTCCATATGCAACATGACTCTATTTGTGCAGCTACTCAGCAAGCTCCTCGGTGCCATTTTACCTGAGGCAGTGCTGAGACGTTCCTATTCCTACACTTGTCATAGTGACAGCCTTACACCTCACTGTACAGTGTCTAACAAGCTGTCTTTCCCTCAGTCATCCATTGCACAAGTCCTCCCACCTATATGGTGCAGAGGAAGCCCTATGTCCAGGCTGGTGGGCAGTGTCCAGGTTTGGACTTGTGTGCAATAGTGGTCAGAGTTGATGTGTTTAGGACATCTGCAGGGTCGGCCCTATGAAGAAGGGTGACCATCACTCCAATCACTCCATAGATCTATAGAATGATCCTCAGATCATTAATAGATAGGTTTAATGCTGCCTCAGTTTCCCCAAAGGGTATCACTTTTCAGGATGTCATTAGAAATTCCAAAGGCCTGTGGCACAAGGCTTCATGGCTACCTTTTGCCTCTCTGAATGGAAGCAGCCTTGTTTCATAACCTCAGCACTGTGAGATACATATACGTATACATATATGTACATATACATGTAGATGTACATGTACGTATTCTTGGTTGTCACCTCCATGGGAGGTACTACTGGCATCTAGTGGGTAAAGGCCACAGATGCTGCTAAACATCTTGTGATACATGGAACAGCCCAACAACAAAGAATTATCCAGCCCAAGGTGTCAATAGTGCTGAGGTTAGCCAGGCACAGCAGCCCATGCCTATAATCCCAGCCCTTTGAGAGGCAAAGGCAGGAGGATCACTTGAGCCCTGGAGTTCAAGGCAAGCCTGGGCAATATAGCGAGACCCCATCTCTATGAAAAGATTTTATTTTTAATTAGGCAGGGGTGGTGGTGGCACCTTTAGTCCTAACTACTCAGGAGACTGAGGAGGAAGGGTTGCTTGAACCCAGGAGGTCAGGGCTGCAGTGAGCCATGATCACACCACTGCACTCCAGCCTACATGACAGAGCAACACTTCGTCTCAAAAAAAAAAAAAAAAAAAAAATAGTGCTGAGTTTGAGAAAGCCTGACCTGTAAGGTTCAGTCTCAACATTGACAACCCGCTGGCTTTACTTATTTCTTTCTTTTCTGCTACATTTCTGAAAAACTGACCAGAGGTTTCAGTAACACACCATTGCTAATAATTATCACAGCAGTTACCATTTATTAAGCACTTCGCATGTGCTGGATATCAACCCTTTAATTATTTAATCCTCTGAGAACAACACCCTGAGATAGGTGCTATCATTTTCATCCCCATTTCACGGATAAGCAGACTGAGACTTAGAAAGGTTATAAACTTGGGCTGGGCATAGTGGCTCATGCCTATAATCCCAGCACTTTGGGAGGCCAAGGTGGGTGGATCACCTGAAGTCAGGAGTTTGAGACCAGCCTGGCCAATATGGTGAAATCTCGTCCATACTAAAAATACAAAAATTAGCTGGGCATGGTGGCAGGCACCTGTAATCCCAGCTACTCAGGAGGCTGAGGCAGGAGAATCACTTGAACCCAAGAGGCAGAGGTTGCAGTGAGCCGAGATCCTGCGACTGCACTCCAACCTGGTGGCAAGAGCAAGACTTCATGAAAAGAAAGAAAAGAAAGAAAGGAAAGAGAAGAAAGAAAGGAAAGAAAAGAAAGGAAAGGAAGGAAAGGAAGGAAGAAGCAAAGAAGGAAAGAAAGGAAAGAAAAGGAAAAAAAAGGAAGAAAAGGAAGGAAGAATATATAACTTGCTAAGTATTACCCAAGTAGAAGAAGGCAGAGTGGGATTCAAATTTAGTCAAGAGCTGATTCTAGAGATATTGTTCTTAATAGCCATGCTATACAACTACATGCATAATTTCTCTAGCCTTCTTTTGTCTCTGTAAAATCATTTACTGTTTTCCAAACTTACTAACTGATATATCACCCTCATTACTTTTTTTATATTACATGCTCTCAATGTTATTTGCTTAATATTTGTCTTTAAATCTACTCATTCTTCTTTCATAGCCCCATTCTAAGCAACGATATCTATGAAAACACACACAAGGCAGACATTGTGAAGTGACCACTCCAAAGCCCTTCAAAGCTCCCTTTTTCTCCTTGGGTTGAACCCAGTAAGCTTTAACAATGTTTAATTTCCAGGACACTCATGTCTTCACAGAGCTGCTGTACCAGCCTCTGACTATAGGGCTAGATACAGGTTTTCTAAGTTCTAAAGTTTATGCAGTTTGGGGAACCTCTAAAAAAGAATATGAGATTAGGAAAGCAATATTGTTAGACCCTCCCAGGGCCTTGAAGGGAGCCCATGTAAGTGTGTGGTCCTGGAGCTTATTGCTGTATTAAATTCATGGGAAACTTCCTTTGCTATAATTCCCTGTTATGTAAAAAACACACCTACCCCCATGTGTTTAGGCCACTGTTCTTTGGGTTTTCTTTTACACAGACCTAAATGCAATCCTGATGGACACAATAGTACACACTAAAATAAGCACAGCATGAAAACAAAAACCTACTTGGTTGTGCACTGGCTGTACTACCTGGATATGATTGCCTATACCACTGAGAATAATTCAGTCATCTATGGGACCAGGTGCTTGCTGGTGCCCCTTCTCATGTTCTCTGCTCTGGTAAAAGCGGCCTCAAGTGCAAAGTCCAGCAAGGCCGCATGAGAGATTTAATCTAAGACCTCAAAACAGTTAGAACCAGAAACAGACATATACGCACCAACCTGATGGGCCTCCAACGCACCACCCACATGAAGATGGAGACTGGTGGAGAAGTGGTCAAAGGCTCAGCAACCAGGAGGAAGGTGAGAGAATGGATATGGTGCACCATCACATGATCTGAATTTCTTCAAAAAGTCTGGAACTGGGAATACCAGATAATGCAGAGGAGACTGAAAATAGGAAGGTTGCTTTAAATTCCATATACATGGTTAGCTTCCTTGCCAGGTCTTCATCACCCCAAAAGCTCTTTATGTGGCTAAACTATCAACCAAGCGTGAAGGTAAAATAAAGACCTGATTAAGTCATGTAAGGCCTCAAACCCTGTGTCCTATGATCACAGCTATATATTCATATAAAACTCTAGGCCGGGCGCGGTGGCTCAAGCCTGTAATCCCAGCACTTTGGGAGGCCGAGACGGGCGGATCACGAGGTCAGGAGATCGAGACCATCCTGGCGAACACGGTGAAACCCCGTCTCTACTAAAAAAATACAAAAAAACTAGCCGGGCGAGGTGGCGGGCGCCTGTAATCCCAGCTACTCGGGAGGCTGAGGCAGGAGAATGGCGTAAACCCGGGAGGCGGAGCTGGCAGTGAGCTGAGATCCGGCCACTGCACTCCAGCCTGGGCGACAGAGCGAGACTCCGTCTCAAAAAAAAAAAAAAAAAAAAAAAAAAAAAAAACTCTATATAAGCATAAATAAACATTTTTAATTGTTGAAAAGATACACAAAATCTCTACTTCCAAGACTCGTCATCTCAGAAAGCTGCTGGAGAATGGGCTGAGGCTTTTGAAACCAAATCCAACGAAGAAATGCAGATGTTTTCTTCTCTCTCCACTGTTCTACCTTGCTAAAGGAACGAGCATGAGCTGCTATGTAGCTGTGTGAATAGGGGAAGCAAAGGGAAAATTTCCAAAAGAGAAAAAAGATCATTGGTTAACAGCCCCAAAATATTTTTCCAGCTACACACCACTGCCCGACACTCCCTCCCCTCCCAACTCCTAACATTAACAACTCAGGATGAATCTTCTTACCTCTTCCACTCCTCTGGTTACACAAGTTACAGCATAAAGGCAAAGATAAAACAACTAGAAGTGAAATGGGCATCAGTGTTAGCGATCACAGAGGTATAGTCAGCAGTTTGATCTAATCGATTTCAAGATGATTTCTTCTCAAATCTAAGAGATTTGGGGCAAAAATATTATAGGAACAAGGAACAATTTGTTATGAAATGTAGGAATTTGATTAACTAAACTGTTAAAGTCAAACTGATTTGTTGATATTTGACCTAGAAATAAATCATTTTTATGGTAACTCATTTTAACTTAGCAGACTAACCAGTTTTAGGAGCAAACAGTGAAGTGCTGCTTTTTAGTTTTAGTTCACATTATATCAGTTGCCTTTTAACTAGCTACTAAAAGTTAATTACCACATCCAGGTTAGTAATCAAAACTGTAAACAGTAAAATAATCACCTTCCCCACACTGTGATGGCATTCTCTTGTTTACTACACCTTCCTTTAAAATTTACCTTTGAATAACATTCACAATTGCCACATAAAGAATAAAATAACTAGGACTACAATCAAGCAGGAGGCGAAAGATCTCTACAACAAGAATTACGAAACACTGCTCAAAGAAATCAGAGATGACACAAACGAATGGAAAAACATCCCCTGCTCATGGCTCGAAAGAATTAAGATCGTTACAATGGCCACACTGCCCAAAGCAATTTACAGATTCATTGCTATTCCTATCAAACGACCAATGACATTCTTCACAGAATTAGAAAAAACTATTTTAAAAATCAGTTGGGGCCAGGCACAGTGGCTCACACGTGTAATCCCAGCACTTTGGGAGGCCGGGGCGGGTGGATCATGAGGTCAGGAGATCGAGACCATCCTGGCCAACATGGTGAAACTCCATCTCTACTAAAAATACAAAAATTAGCTGGGTGTGGTGGCACACACCTGTAATCCCAGCTACTCAGGAGACTGAGGCAGAAGAATCACTTGAACTTGGGAGGCAAGGGCTGCAGTGACCCGAAACTGTACTGCTGCTCTAGCCTGGGCGACAGAGTGAGACCCTGTCTCAAAAAAATAAAAATCACTTGGAACCAAAAGAGAACCCAATTAGCCAAGGCAACTCCAAGCAAAAAGAACAAAGCTGTAGGCATTACATTACCTGACTTCAAACTATACTACAACGCTACAGTAACCAAAACAGCATGGTAACTGGTACCAAGACAGACACATCGACCAATGGAACAGAATAGAGCACCCAGAAATAAGGCCACACACCTACACAACCATCTGATCTAAGACAAAGCTAACAAAAGCAATGGGGAAATAACTCCCTATCCAATAAATGATGCTGAGATTACTGGCTAGCCATCTGCAAAAGATTGAAAATGGACCCCTTTTTATACCATATACAAAAATCAACTCAAGATGGATTAAAGACTGAAATGTAAAACCTAAAACTATAAAAACCCTGGAAGACAACCTAGGCAATACCTAGGAGATAGGACCTCGCAAAGATTTCATGATGAAGACACCAAAAGCAATTGCAACAACAACAACAAAAAATTGACAAATGGGACCTAAATTAAAGAGCTTCTGCACAGCAAAAGAAACTATCAACAGAATAAACAGACAGTCTACAGAGTAAGAGAACATTTTTGCAATCTATCTATCTGACAAAGATCTAATATTCAGCATTTATGAGGAACTTAAACAAATTTACAAGCAAAAAAAAAATGAACAAACCCCAAGGTGGGTAAAGGACATGAACAGACTTTTCAAAAGAAGACATACATGTGGCCAAGAAGCATATTAAAAAAATCCTCAATATCACTAATCATTAAATGCAAATCAAAACAATAATAAGATACCATCTCATGCCAGTCAAAAAGGCTGTTACTAAAAAGTCAAAAAATAAGAGATGCTGGCAAAGTTGTAGAGAAAAAGAAATGATTATACACTACTAATTGCACTGAAAATTAGTTCAGCCATTGTGGAAAGCAGTGTGGCGCTTCTTCAAAAAACTTAAAATGGAATTACCATTCAATCCAGCAATCCCCTTATTAGGTACATACCCAAAGAAAAACAAATTATTCTACCATAAAGACACATGCGCATATATGTTCACTGCAACACTATTCACAACTGCAAAGACATGAAATTAACCTAAAAGCCCATCAACAGTAGACTGTATAAATGTGGTACATATACACCATGAAATAGTATGCAGCCATAAAAAAAAAAAAAAAAAAAAAAAAAAAAACAAGATCATGTCCTTTGCAGCAACAGGGATGGAGCTGGAGGTCATTATTTTAAGCAAACTAACTGCAAGAACAGAAAACCAAATACCACATGTTCTCACTTTTAAGTGGGAGCTACATGGTAAGAACACATGGAGACACAGAGGGGAACAACAGACATTGGTGCCTGGGCCTACTTGATGGGGGAGGGTGGGAGGAGGGAGAGGATCAGAAAAAAATACCTACTGGGTACTATGCTTATTACCTGAGCGCCAAAATAATCTGTACACCAAATACCCATGACATGCAGTTTACCTGCGTAACAAACTGGCATATGTACCTCTGAATCTAAAATAAAAGTTCGAAAGAAAACAAAATATTAGGTTTACCTTTTGAAATAAGTTCATTATTTCCCATTTCTTACATATGTTGTGATGAAGTCAAGACACCTGTATTCCAAATGCAGCTCTACCATCTACCACTATGGGTAAATACCATGGGCCTCACTTTTCTAATCTGTAAAACAGTGTCTTTACACAAGATGAATTCCAATACTCCTTTCAACTCCAATACTCTGTGATAAACTCCTTGCATAAAAATTCCAAAATAGTCCAGAGCTAAGGTACTTTGTACTAGAAGTGAATGAAATGCAGACTATGATGAGTTAGGCAAGAGAAACATTAATGCTGAAAAGCCTGCTCTTTCCCCCTAAAGTATGCAGTCAATCTTTCCAGGCTGAGAAAAGTTCTATTGCAGGAGGCAGTTAGTGGAGAGACATTAGAAAGACCCAGAGACAGACAGCTGTCTGCCTCACTGAAGATTTGAAACCACTCAATCATTTATTACACAGTAACTCCAAACTGGTGAAATTTTTGTCTAGAGAAACCTCAAGCCTAGTTAAAAGAATTAAATCCCTGTTCTGAGTTTTTCACATTCTTACTCACAGAGCCTGAAAAACAGAATTAGTTAGGTTAATTTCTTTCAGCATCTACTCAGAGCTTGGTTTTGCCATCACCTTGGTCCTCTTGTATCTACCTTTCTCCTGATGTCTTGTGGCAACAGACTCAGAAACAGTGTCTCCCATCATGCACTTAATGGACTGCTCACTGTTGAGCCCAGACAGGAAGTGTTTCCTCACTTTCTCCTTAGAAAAGGTTTTCACTGATACCCAGAAATATAACAGATCATAAGAAATTACCACATACAATTTTATGCTAACAAATTGGATCATGTAGAAGAAATAAATTCCTAGACACATACAACATACAGAGACTGAATTCTGGAGAAATAGAAAATCTGAACAGATCAATAATGAGTAAGAAGATTGAGTCAGTAGTAAAAAGTCTACCAAAGAAAAGCCTAGAACCTGATGGTTTCACTGCTGAATTTTACCAAACATTTAAGTAACTAATTCCAATTCTTCTCAAATTCTTCCAACAAACTGAAGTGGAGGGAATACTTTCAAACTCTTTCTAGGAGGCCAGGATTACCCTGATACCAAAGCCAGACAAGGACTCTACAAGAAAATTATAGACCATTGATGAACAGAGGTGCAAAAATTACAGACCATGATGAGAGGTGCAAAACTCCTCGGCAAAATGTTAGCAGACCTAACTCCACAACATTAAAAGAATCATTGTCATAATCAAGTGAGATTTCTCCCAGCAATAAAGGATGGTTCAACATATGCAAGCCGATAAATGTAATATACCACATTAACAGAATGAAGGATAAAAATCACATGATCATCCAAACAGAAGCAGAAATGGTAGTTGACAAAATTCACCAACTTTTCATAACAAAAATTCTCAACACATTAGATATAGAAGGACATAATAAAGGACATATACGACAAACTCATAGCAAACATCATACTCAATGGTGAAAAAACGAAAGCTGTTCCTCTAAGATCAAGGACAAGGCAAAGATGTTCACTCTCACCACTTCTATTCAGCATAGTACTGGGAGTCCTAGCCAGATAAATTAAGCAAGATTTTTTTATTAAGGTACCCTAATAGGAAAGGAAGAAGTTAAATTGTTTATATTTGCTGATGACATGATGTTATATATGGAAAACCCCAAATACTTTAGATATACCCAAAAACTGTTAGAACTGATAAAATTTCAGTAAAGTTGCAGGATACAAAATCAACATACAACAATCAGTAGTGTTACTGTATAGGAATAGCAAACTATCTGGAAAAACAAGAAAAAAGAAAATCAAGATAAACAATTTTATTTATAATAGTAACAAAACAATTTCAATGCTTAGGTGTAAATTTAACTAAGGAGGTAAAAAACCTGTATACTGAAAACTATAAAATACCGATTAAAGAAACTGAAGAAAACACAAGTAAATGGAAAGATATTCCATACTGATAGATTGAAAGAATTAATATTGTTAGAATGTCCACACTACCCAAAGCAATCCACAGATTTAATGCAATCCCATCAAAATTCCAATGTCATTTTCCACATTGGAAATGTGGAAATAGAAAAAACAATCCTTAAATTTGTATGGAACCACAAAAGACCACAACTAGCCAAAACAATCAAGCAAAAAGAAAAAATAGCTGGAAACGTCTTACTATCTGATCTCAAAATATATTGTAAACCAATTGTAATCAAAACAGCATGGTATCAGCATAAAAACAGACTCATCTACAAATGCAACAGGATGGAAAGCCCAGCCCAGAAATAAACCCACACATCTGTGGTCAACTGATTTTCAACAAACTTGCCAAGAATATACAATGGGGAAAGGAGAGTCTCTTCAATAAATGTGGTATTGGGAAAACTGGATATGAAATTGGATCCTTTTCTCACATCATATACAAAAATAACTCAAAATAGATTAAAAACTTAAATGTAAGATCTAAAACTGTAAAACAACTAGAAGCAAACACAGGAAAAAAGCTCCACAACACTGGTCTGGCAAGCAGCTTTTTTCTATGTAACCCTGAAAGAACAGGTAACAAAAGTGAAATCAGACAAAGGTAATTGCACCAAACTAAAAAGCTTCTGCAAACAAAGGAAAAAATAACAGAGTAAAGAGACGGCCCACAGAATGAGAGAAAATATTTTCAAAACATGCATGTGACAAGGGGTTAATATACAAAATATATACAGAACTCAGACTACTTAATAACAAGAAAACAACCAAATTTTTTTTTTTTTTTTTTTTTTTTTTTTTTTTTTTTTTTGAGACAGAGTCTCATTCTGTTGCCCACGATCTCGGCTCACTGCAATCTCCACCTCCCGGGCTCAAGCGATCCTCCCACCTCAGCCTCCCGAATAGCTGGAACTACAGGCGCCCGCCACCATGCCTGGCTAATTTTTTTTCGTATTTTTAGTAGAGACGGTGTTTCACCATGTTAGTCAGAATGGTCTTGATCTCCTGAACTCATGATCCACCCATCTCAGCCTCCCAAAGCGCTGGAATTACAGACATGAGTCACTGTGCCTGGCCAACAACCAGATTTTTTTAATGGCCAAAGAACCTGAGCAAACATTTCTCAAAAGACAACATACAAAAGTCCGACAGACATGAAAAAATACACAGCATCGCTAACGATTTGGGAAATTAAAACCCCAGTGAGATCTTACCTCACACCTGTTAGAATGCCTCTTATCGAAAAGATGAAAGATAAGTGTTGAGGATGTAGAAAAAGGAGAACTGTTGTACATTGTTAGTAGGAATGTGAATTATATAGCAACTCATAGAAGTAGAGAGTAGAGTCATGGTTGCCAGAGGCTGTGTGGTGAGGTGAGAGAGGGAGTGGGGAGTTGTTGGTCAAGGAATACAAAGTTTCATAGTTGGAAGGAATAAGTATTGAGATCTATAGCACCACAAGGTGACTGTAGTCAATAATAATGTATTACGTATTTCAAAATAACCAAGAGAGTAAATTTCAAATGTCTCACCATAAAAATAACAGGTAAAGGAGATGACAGACATGTTAGTTATTAATAGCTTGATTTAATTGTTCCACATTGCATATATCAAAACATCACATAAATGTACAAAAGCAATTAGACTTTGCTTTGAACAAATACAGTACACCCTTCTCAGGATGCTTCTGCAGGCTTCCAGAAGAAGCTCTCCTTATTCAGTGCCGCTGTCCTGAGTCACACACGCCAACCCATCTCCCACTCAACTCTCCACTCTATTCTCAGTCTACCAGCTCTGACTCTGTTTCCTGTTTATAGTATTACTTTACCTTCCAGACCACTTCTCCAGCTCCAAGATCCTGTTTCAGCTCTGAACTATGATTTGGCACTCAATTCCTAGTTAGGATGCTTCCTGCCACTCTCAGTAAATATGCTGTTCAATTCAGCCTGGCCCATAAGCAGCCTGCAGGCCCTTGTGGCCAAGGTCACCACCAGGCCTGCCCACAAGCAGAATCCATGCCACTGAGAATTCAGTCAAGCAGGTAAAGTCCCTACAGTGGCTCCATAAAGCTGCAAACTTTGTGAGGGGGAACATCTGAACCCCAGTTCAGAACAAATGCCTGAGACAGCAAGGTCCTGTCCCCTGTCTGTGCTGTTGGTGGGACACCTGATGATAACCAACTCTTGGTCTTGAGGAAAGGGAGAGAGTCATGAATAGTGTTTCATCTTAAACAGCTACCCAAGGCCCACAATAATGGTTACTACAAACAAATGCTCATTTTTGGATGACTGACTGAACACTGGTTTCCCCTATGGCAAATGGCCAGTGATTGAAAAAAAAGGAATCCTAAATTATATTGTATGCAGCCTTATTAATGGAAAAACCAAGTGAGAGTCCTCAAAAAAAATAGAAATTTTGTCTTTACTCCTGGAATTATTCACAGGAAATAACACCTAATGATTATCTTTTGATACCAAATAAATGTCTACGAAGGGAAGATAAAACATTATTTCTAAGGATATAGCTGCCTTTGCCCATTCTCCTATGTATTTATGTTCTAGGTAAATAAATGTATTTTTATTTGACTAAGAAACATTATTACAATATTGGATTCATAAAAGTAGTTGGAATTGTATTTCCTCATTTCCTACTTAATAATATTTTGAGAAATCTTGATCATTTAAAACTCCTTAAACATAGTGTTGGAGAAATAAAACTACCTGCCAGGAGCTCAATTTATTCAAGCCATCCTAATTATCTCTGCGCTAGGCTGCTACCAAATGGCGTCTATTTTTACAAAACAAAGATTTGAAGAGGCTACGCTCCCCTTGCAAGTCTGTTCAAACTATCCTGTCCTTCTCGGAAGGGAGCAGTATAACCCTCCTCCCACTGTTAGCATCTAGCTGCCCTTCTGAACACCAGGATATGCTGGAATTCCCACAGAGGAAGCTCCAGCATGTTTCTCTGAAAGGCTGGGTTATCTACAGACTGGTCCAGGTCAAAACAGGAGATGTTATTATGCTGAAACAGAGGTAGCATTGTGTGATGACATGAAAACAGCTAAGAGAATGGAGGCCTGGATTCCAGCCCTAGTGCTGCCTTTAACCAGATAGGTGCCCTTGAGCAAGTCTGTTGGGCCTTTACAGTCTCAGTTTGATCATCTGTCCTAGGGGAATAATAATATGGGCCCTTCAAACTGTGCAGGGTTGTAACGCACCTCAAATGAAAGAATTATGCAAACGTACCCTGAAAAGCTTAGATCTCTGTAAAAAAGCCAGGTTGCAATCACCACTGAAAGAAATCTCATGGTATTTGGGAAGACAGCTAGTTCTAAAAGTTCCAGATCCTAAGTCATATTTGCTCCATTCCCTGGTACATAATCTGATATCACTTCTTGATGCTTTATTAATGAAAAATATCCCAAGTCATCCTCGTAAACACATTTTTCATAATTATTTTCTTTCACAGTGTTTTTCTATTCAGAATCAACAGCTGAGTAATTCAACCCATGTCTGTAAGCCCACTGCCTTCTGTTGGCAGGACTAACAATGGAGATGGAAAAAAGTGAGGCAGAAGAGAGCAAAGCCGTCCCTTTTCGTATTTCCAT
This sequence comes from Rhinopithecus roxellana, assembly GCF_007565055.1. Classification (NCBI taxonomy): domain Eukaryota; kingdom Metazoa; phylum Chordata; class Mammalia; order Primates; family Cercopithecidae; genus Rhinopithecus; species Rhinopithecus roxellana. The sequence continues at coordinate 42,399,409 of NC_044553.1, forward strand.
CAGAGACCTTGCCTGGAATCTGTCCTAGGTCCTTAGCTTCTCTTATTGGTGAAAATATTCCCTGTTACAGCTCTTGTCACTGCCTTGGAGACATCTCACCCTGACTGGTAGGCTGATCACATTGCTGTCAGTGGCTTCAGCGGGTTCGCCTACCTGTTTGTCTTGCATTTCATGTCCATGCAAATGGCGGCAGAAAGGTCAGCCAGAGAGACGCGCAGCGTTTCCACCGCACCTTCAGCAGAAGCCCACTTCACCCCCTCCTTTGCTCACCACTCCACAGCCTGGTTCCTCAGGCCCTTATTTTCCGCCCAGTTCACACGAACCCTATCACTTATTTTTCTTCTCTCCAGCAGTGGCACAAAGCTACATTGCCGTCTGCAAACACAATTCCTTCTGTAGATCAGACCGAAAGAATGTCTGATCTTCCCAGTAGAGTTTTTCTTATCTTTAGAAGAAAAATCCAAAGTGACTTTGGCTGTGGTCAGTCATTAGCCCTGAAGTCACCAACTTCATTTGTCTGTTTTACTCTTAAAATCAGGGTGACAGGAATGTTCTCTTGGCAGCTGGCCAGTCCTTTCAGTATCATTGCTGTGTCTTCAGTAAGCATGAAGTTTGGGATTTGAGTTGAGACTCCTGGAGACTTCAACATCTTCCCAAGGCTAGAAGTTCTGACAGCATCTCAGTCAGGTTCCAAGTTTGCTTCCCTTTGGGCAAAAACTCGAGTATACCAGATTCTCGGGCAAATACAGGTTAACAAAAATGAGTCAGTCCTTCAGTAGCATGTGAGAAAATGTATATGACTTTCCTCTTGATCACCCTCTCCCAAAAGAACAGTGTGTCTTTTAAATGATTGTTTTCCACGGCAACTTCCTCTACATCGAGAGTCACAAGAGTGGTCCAAAGTTGGCCCAAGAAAACCTGTAACTTTTATTCCCAAGTTGATTTTTCAAGCATCTCAGACCATTACAGACCAGGTCAGCCTTCTCAGCTCCTCTCTAGTGAGAAAGGGTCTCCGGAGAAGTCGGTGAGGACAGCTACTCAGGTCTTCCATGGTCAGTTTAGGAAAACAGATCAAAATATTTTATGAGGTATAAAAATAAGCCATGAAAAATTGTATACTTTAGCAGAAAGCCACTGCTAAAATCCCAATACACTGAAAAGTTTCCCTGCAGTAATACTGGTCCACATTTCAGAAGGCTAGAGGGAAAACACTAAGAAATAATTTTCTTGTTCAAAGAATAATTTGTTCTTTGGTAGAGCTGCAAGTTTAAGCAGTATTTCATAATGGAACCCTTTGGGAAAGATTTGAAACAAAATAAGCTACATTCATTCCCTCATTCATTATTCAACAGTTATTCATTGAACACCTACTACATGCCAGGTTTGTTGGAGACTCAGTGAGGTTTCCAAACATAAATCAACCCTGCCTGGATCCCAAACTAGGAATTTGACCAAACTCATTGAAAAGGAAAATGTCAGCATTAGCAGCATCAACATAAAACTTCCTATTTATCAAGTGCTATGAACTATGCTGGATATTCTCTTCCCAACAACCCTACCAGGGAGGTACAAGTGAAGTCAGTGAGATTCAGAGACTTCTGAATAAACTGGTAAACTGGCCAGCATATACACAGCTAGTATGTGGCAGTCAAGATGCAAACCAAGGCCACTCTGACCCCAAAGCTTTTGCTATGATGAGCACCGTAAGGTTCACTCTGAGAAAGCTGACTGGCAGTGCTAGAAGGGGAGAAATTACATCTCAGCCTTTCTGTAACGTGTGGTATCAAAACCAATGTTAACCTAGACTTGATGGTGTCCCCTTAATACACGTGGAACATACAACTTTTCATCCTAGGAATGAACCTGGCAACTCACTTCAGTTTCTCATGCCCACTTATTTTTACAAAAGTTACTGATTGGGTCCTGGATCTTAACATCTTTGGATTGGCTACTCTGTCCTGACTCCTCCCGTGGCAATCAGTACTGCTCTCATTGAAATTGCTACGTGTTCAGTCTGCCCACTTTCCTAGATCCCCTTTTCCTTTCCTGGCAGAAAACTTTGCCATGTGGTTCCCACAAGATTAATCCATATCCTCCTGTATTAGCCCATTCTCGTGTTGCTATGAAGAAATACCCAAGACTGGGTAATTTACAAAGGAAAGAGGTTTAATTGACTCACGGCTCTGCATGACTGGGGAGGCCTCAGGAAAATTACAACCATAGCAGAAAGTACCTCCTCAGGACGGCAGGAGAGCGACTGGGCCAGCAGGGGAAATGCCAGATGCTTATAAAACCATCAGATATCGTGAGACTCACTCATTAACACGAGAACAGTATGGGGAAATTGCCGCCATGATTCAATGACCTCCACCTGGTCCACCCTTGACACCTGAGGATTATTACAATTCAAGGTGAGATGCAGGTGGGAACACAGAGCATACCATATCGCCTCCTTTCCCTAAGAACAGGATCAATCCAGATAACCTGAAGATTCCATTCCCGCTGACCACAGTGATTGGTTCAGATACAGGCATGGGACCCACTTGTACCAATCAGTCTGGAATACCAAGGAAGAGAGTCTCTTGCCGCTGAGCGGTAAGTTGGAAGAGTGTGAGTTCAGAACTCAATTGGCCATCTTTCCCCACATAAACAGCCGAGGGACAGAGTCCGTGCACCCTGACAACACCGCAGAGTGTCTGGCCCCCGGTACCTGAGGCTAACTACACATCTGGTCTTTTCAGTGTGGAGTGCCAATAAGTGCCTTCTTTCTAGAAGCTCATTTGAGTTGGGTTTCTGTCGCTAGAAATCACAAAAATTCTAACACATTAGGGCAGTTCGTTGTCTACAGAATTCTTTGATTATGTGTGCCCCATCACTAAAAAATTTCACTCACCCTTAGTATATGTACATTTATCATATACTTGTATTGTGGCACAAACATTACAAAGCATACACAAAACATATACATTATAAAAGGATGATTAAAAGCTAAGTATAAATAATAGCTTAATGTTTTCTTTCTGAATCCCTTTGAATTACCTTGCAAGCCCCTGAATAGCCACATTCCACTTTAGAGACCACTTTATTAAAGAATAGTACCCAACCTAATGGTTTACAACCTGAAGCCATATTGGAAGGCTTTTCTTCAGAATGCCAATGTTGCCAATAATATGACTGCAATCTAACATAAACCTTCAGAATCAAATTCTCCTATTATAAGCAGATGCCCAATCATTAGCTTTTAATTATATATTTAAATTGCAAATATTTCAAAAAAGAACACCATTCCAAATGGACACATCTGGAACTCTGTGAAAAGGGAAAATGATCTAAGCAATAATTCTGGACAGAGCCATGTCTACTGTCTTCTACCTAGAGAGCAAACAGGAAGAAACACTATTCAGTTTCCTGAGGTCTGTGTGGAGGCAATCAATGCAGTAAGAAGAATCATAACAAGAGTGTCAAGGCCCATGCCTATGAAGAAACATCATCTTTGTACTTATAAACTGCTCAATAAAAGTGTTGCAGGAAGTCAGGGACCCCGAGCAGAGGGACCAGCTGAAGCTGTGGCAGAAGAATATAAATTGTGAAGATTTCATGGACATTTATTAGTTCCCCAAATTAATACTTTTATAATTTCTTATGCCTGTCTTTACTGCAATCTCTGAACATAAATTGTGAAGATTTCATGGACACTTATCACTTCCCCAGTCAATACCCTTGTTATTTCCTATGCCTGTCTTTGCTTTAATCTCTTAATCCTGTCATCTTCTGAGGAGGAAAGCTTTCAGAAAGACAGGATGTCAGTCAGCAGAGGGCTTAAATGGGAACGTAGTCAACAAGAACCCAAGCATCAAATCCTGCATCCTGGTTGAGAGGGATTACAGCTAGGGCCACCTAGAGGAGAGGGGACTGCTTAACAAATGAAACCTCTAATAAGGCACAGTTTAATAAAGCTGAGGAGGATGAATGTCGCCTCAGGACCCTGTGATTGTGTCAACTGCACAAATTGTTTGTAGAGCATGTGTGCTTCAACAATATCAAATCTGAGCATCTTGAAAAAAGAACAGGATAACAATAAAGTTCAGGGAACATCAGAGATAAGACTTCTGGCCACCGGTGAGCTGGATGGAACAGCGCCATATTTCTCCTCTTTGAAAAGCAAATAGAAATATCGCTGAATTCTTTTTCTCAGCAAGGAACATCCCTGAGAAAGAGAATGCACCCTGAGGGTAGGCCTATGAACGGCCCCCTCAAGGCGAGTTGTCTTTTATGGTCAAAGCGGAAGGAATGAAATAAGTCCTGGTCTCCTGTAGTGCTCCCAGGCTTATCAGGAGGAGGAAAATTACCACCAAATAAATTTTGGTCAGACAGGTTGTCTGCTCTCAAACCCTGTTTCCTGAGATGCTATCAATGACAATGTGTGCCCGAAACTTCATTAGCCATTTTAATTTCACCCCATCCGGTGGTCCTGTGATCTCGGTGCTGTGATCTTGCCCTGCCCCCATCTGCTTTGTGATATTTTGTTACCTTGTGAAGCATGTGATTTCTGTGACCCACACCCTATTCGTGCACTCCCTCCCATTTTGAAAATTGCTAATAAAAACTTGCTGGTTTTACAGCTCAGGGAACATCATGGATCCTGCCGACATGTGATATATCCCCCGGACACCCAGCTTTAAATTTCTCTCTCTTGTACTCTTTCCCTTTATTTCTCAAACCAGCCAAGACACCTAGGAAATAAAAAAGAACCCAGGTAACCATCGGGAGCGGGTTCTCCTGATAAAAAGTTTCCTAAACAGAGTTAAGGGGATAAGAGATATTGGGCAGTACTGAAGGAAAATCAGGGCTCAGGACTTAAAGCAGTTTCTATTGGTGATGCATTCTAGCCTGTCGCTTTGCTGGTGATTGGTAGAGATGAAGGTCATTGAAACTTGAAAGACTGGGAATTTTAGAAAATGGGATGATGAGGAGCTCAATAATGTCCTCGCCTTTTCAAGGCCATCACTGAAACCCTCGCTGCCCCCCCCCCCCCCCATGGAATTAACTTTCTCATAACTCCACTTTGGTGCCCGTCACACTGTGTCATAGCTGGGTGGCCTTCATCTAGCTCTTTCACCTATCTGTAGGTATTTTGACTACACTTCATTCATCTCTGCATCCCTAAGGCTTGCTTAACACAGGACGGGGCAACTTCTGTGAGGAACAAATGCATGCATTACCCAGCTTAGAGCCAAAAAAAGAAATTTATTTAAGGTTTTTGTTTGGCAAGAGATAAAACAGTAAGAACTCCAATGTACAAGGCACACCATTCCAAATACAGAACTTTCTCATCTCTACCTGAAGATGAAAAGTGGATAAGAAATGGTGAGCCTCAGGTGAGTCACTTTAAACCCATATGTGGTAAGACCTGCAGCCTGAGTCTACTGCTTCAAAAGGCAAGAGAGGTACCTCCTCATGCTTTCTCAATGACGCATTAAAATAAAGAAAAGAATAACGGAAAATATTCAATATATGTGATAAGCTCTTTACATGCATCAACAAAAAATATAAATATGTACTATCATCCCCAATTTACAGATGTGAAAACTGAGATTTGCAGAGGTCAAATAACTTACCCGAGTTAACAAAGTCAAAAATCAAACACAGAATTGTGTGACTTCAAAACTGTGCTTTATTAGAGGTTTCATTTGTTAAGCAGTCCCCTCTCCTCTATGTGGCCCTAGCTGTAATCCCTCTCAACCAGGATGCAGGATTTGATCCTTGGGTCCTTGTTGACTACGTTCCCATTTAACCCTTTTGCTGACTGACATCCTGTTTTTCCCAGCCTCTAGGATTGCTAGGACAGCACCTTTAGGACTCCTGATTCTAGCAACCCTCTGCTGCCCCCACCTGGCACCCAGAAGCACATACTCGATCATTTCAACCTTATTAATCCCTCACCAGCACTATCCAATAGCCACAATATGTAGCTAAGTTTTCAAGAAGCTACATTAACAAAGTAGAAAGAAATGGATTAAATCAATTTTCATTACTTTGTTTGAGACAGGGTCTCGCTCTGTGGCCCAGGCTGGAGTGCAGCGGCCTGGCGTGATCTCGGCTCATTCCAACCTCCAAGTCCCGGGGTTCTGGTAATCCTCCCACTTCAACCTCCCTAGTAGCTGGGACTACAGGTGCGCAACACCACGTCCTGCTAATTTTTCTATTTTTAGTAGAGACGGTTTTGTCATGTTGCCCAGGCTAGTGTCAAACTCTTGGGCTCAAGCAATCCTTTGCCTTGGCCTCCCAAAGTGCTGGGATTACAGGTGAGAGCCACCACGCCTGGCTACATTTTTATTTAAACTTATATATCCAAAATTTTATCATTTCAATACCAAAAATTAATCATATTTTACACACTTTTTCCATCAAAATCTGGTATATATTTTTACAATTAAAACATATCTCAGCACCATGGGAAAGGTATATTTAAACACACACACACACACACACACATCACAATTAGCCGCTTTTTAAACACTCAGTTGCCACATGTGGGCTAGTGGCTGCTATACTCAGCAACTTACCCTGAGACACTAAATCCACTTTTCATGTCTGATGAAATGAGTAAAGTGTTTCTGTATGGAGAGAAAATGGCATTAACAATTTTAAATACTTAGCTAACGTGCTCCACTAAATCAATCTGGATTATGATAGAAGTCTATTACTTGAGAGGCAATCTTAATATAATGAAGAAAGCACAGGCTTAACAGTAAGATGATCTCAACTTCAAATCCCAGCAGAACAACAGATGAAAGGGTCTTCACTAATTTTAATGTGAGAAAGCAGGCATTTATTTAATGGAAAATTAACACTCAGCAAATGGATAACAACTTGTGGTACACTTATATGATGGAATATTATACCTCATTTAAATTCATAAACTAGGTCTACCTGTATGCACAACATGGATATGACAATAATAATGTTTCATGAAAAAATATGATACAATAGGACATCTTCATGAGACCATTTTTTAAAAGTATAAATACATGCAAAATAATATAATACATGGTTTGTGGATATAGACTGATGAAGCTAAATTATGAAGACACACCTGAAAAGGTAAATATCCACTTATGAAGAGTGGTTCACCCCTCCCCCCACCCACCGAGAGAGCAGAGAAATCTGCTGGCCCCTCACAGGGGACGGATGCTCTACAATCAGGGAAAGGGGGTGATAGGCCCCAGGAAAGCTGGCTTGCCTGCCTGTTCTTCTCACAGAAATGCCTCTTAATTTTTTTTTTTTTTTGAGACTGAGTCTCGCTCCATCACGCAGGCTGGAGTGCAGTGGCGTAATCTCAGCTCACTGCAGCCTCTACCTCCCAAGTTCAAGCGGTTCTCATGTCTCAGCCTCCCAAGTAACTGAGACTACAGGTGCCTGCCATCATGCCCGGCTAGTTTTTGTTTTTTGTTGTTGTTGTTGTTGTTGTTTTTTAGTAGAGAAGGGTTTTCATCATGTTGGCCAGGCTCGTCTCAAACTCCTGATCTCAAGTGATCCACCCGTCTCAGCCTCCCAAAGGTAAGTCACCACAACCAGCCAGATATGCCTCTTCAGAAAGACATCTGATGAAATACTATAATTTCTAAGTGTTTGGATGTTGTTATAATTATTAAATTAATCATTGATACATTAATCATTTCCATTTACCTTCTTATCCATCACTACAATTCTTAAGAATAAATTGTCTGCCCAGAAATAAGAATGAGGAGTCGGAAGAAGCTTTGTTACTAGAAATATTAAATCAAGATGAAATTGCAGAGTTGTTCGCAGGCAAAAATGTAAAGGTACTTTCTGGGCCTTTCTATTGAAAACTAGAAGGAATTTAAAAGGGTAGTTGTCGTTGTTCATGTTTCACTGAGAGACAATTTAAGGAATTTACTTCGTTGCAATACATTTGACACTGCCTCAACTCCTGTTCCAATCACAGAAATGCCTCCAATAAAATACCTGCCAGGAATTTAAAACACTTTATTAATATCCTTATTCCTTTAAAGGGGATATGGGGAGTTCCTTGCGCAGTCCTTGTGGTTTTTCTCTAAGTTTGAAATTATTTCAAAATAAAGTTTTTTAATTAAAAAAAAGGGAGTGGTTCCCTAGGAGTTCTCTGGATGGAGAGAAATGGAACACAGTGTGGAAGGGTAGACTTCAACTGTATTTGCAATGATTTATTAAGAAGGAGGAGGAGGAGAGGGAAAAGAAATTCTAAGACTAAAACTCGGGCAGTTAACAAATGACTACACATCAGGAATCCCCCTGCCTGAAGAACACCGTTTGTTCAGCCTCTCTCTCCTGTTAGTTTTGAAGGAGCAAACCCATCCAGTGCAATTCTTTTTTTTTTTTTTTTTTTCTTTTTTTGGAGACGGAGTTTTGCTCTTGTTGCCCAGGCTGGAGTGCAATGGAGCAATGTCGGCTCAATGCAAACTCTGCCTCCTGGGTTCCAGCGATTCTCCTGCCTCAGCCTCCCGAGTAGCTAGGATTACAGGCGTGCACTGCCACGCCCGGCTAATTTTGTATTTTTAGTAGAGATGGGATTTCTCCATGTTGGTCAGGCTGGTCTCGAACCCCCAACCTCAGGTGATCCGCCCACCTCGGTCTCCCAAAGTGCTGGGGTTACAGGCGTGAGCCACCATGCCCGGCCACAATTCTTAATCTAGAGAGTTTCAGACAAGCTCCAACCAAAAAATCTGTTTTCCAAGGTAGCCCACCTTCCCACATGGCAAATCTGTCCTTCAATAGCACTGGCTTGGAGAAGGTTCGAGAAGCACAAAGGGACAGTTGCTAAATATTGAACTTACCACCTAGACAAGTATGGGAAGAAACGACTTTCTGAACTACCTAATGATTTAAGTTAAATGGAGAATGAAAAGGAGTGCCTCCACAGTTTACTAAATCTGTAGGATTTCTACAGAGAGCTATACCCAGAATAAGAAATTTTTAAGTAATTAATGCAAAGTTACTTGTCCTGCAGGCATTTGGATTTTAATACAGTGCTTACAGAGGATTTATTCCTAGACATCTTTTTTAATCAACATCTCCTAACCCATCTGTGCTTCTGCAGTGAGGTTTCTAATGCTGAAGTGCTATGACTATTTCCATTTGCTCCATTATAATTATGCAAAACCATGTGTTTTGTTCTGCCTGATCCCAGTTCAATTTAAACACTGATTAAATTGGAAATAAATTAATTTGGTGCAAGTGTTGATGGAATCATCATAAACTGGCACTTACCCCTGGAAACAAACCATCCTCTAATGAATTAATTGTACTCTTTATTTGGGGAGAACATTAGATGTAATCAAATGGAGTGCACACAGATTCACAGGCCCAAATAAATGGGTATGTTACAAGTATGACCGTAAATTAAGTTAATTTCAAGAGGCTCTCTAGCACAGGATACACAGGCTGTCATTAGAAAAATAAGAAGTCCAGCGAAAGAGAAAACATATGATCTGCCTTGCCCATTTGACAACACCTTGTCCTTCCAAGGTAATGTGACTTTCAATCAAAGAGAATGGGGATGATTAATTCCTTGATTAATAACAGGTACACATTCAAAGTAATGGAAATTCTAGATATTCACCAGAGAAAGCTTCTGAAGACACCACAGGAGTCTTCTACAAACCAGTACAATGCCACAGGCCCTGGGTTCCTTGCAGATAAAATTTGGAAGCTCATTAAAGGTATTTTATGGCTAATCTTTATTTTCATGAGGGTCTTATAAAGAGGAGATAGCTAAATTAGTAAGTGCATTTCGACTCTTAGAAATCACGATATTCCAACCCAAAGAGTGAGACAACTCTACCCCAGCTTTTCTGGAGATGAACCTGCATTGGACCTGAAAGGGTGGAGTTCTCAGCAGTTGAGGCATTCTCTGTGCACCCTGCCTATCTTTGGGGACCCTGACTGAAGGATGGAAGGGGTCCTTCTAGCTTCCTTCAATTAGAACCCATGAACTTCTAAGAACACAATATTCAAAATAAGGAACAGATGACTTTCCTGGATGGACAGAGCTCACAATTAAGTGAGCAAGTACAGTAACCCATGTTACAGGAGTAAACCTGGCCCAGGCATAACCCAGGTTCCATCCAAATAGAGGCATCACAGATACAGGCAATGAGGTGTGCACAGGTAAGGAGAGCAGTAGGAAAAGAAAAAATGCCTGAACCTTTTTAGAAAAAACCTTCTCAGGCTGGGATGAGTTCAAAATTTAGCACCACATTTTAAAATAGTTTTGTTTTTAATTACAAAGTCAGTACTTCTCATTTAAAGCAACATCTGAATTAACACACAAAGAAAAGTAACATTTAGAACATGCATAATGCTATCTATTCAGAAAATATTTGTCCTTGCAATAGTATTTGTAATTGTTTAAAAGAAAGATTTCTAAATCTCAGTACTACTGACATTTTGAGCCAAATAATTAGTTGTGGTAGGGGGCCACCTTGTGCATTGCAGGATGTTCAGCGGCATGCCTGATCGCTAATCACTAAAGTAGCACCAACCTCCACCCTGCTTGTAACAAGCTCAAGTGTCTCCAGACATTGACAAATGGCCCCTCAGAGGCAAAAATCACTCTTGCTTGAAAACCACTCTTTTAGAGGAATCATATCATACAATTTTGAAACCAGCCATTTTCATTTAATGTATTGCAAGCATCTTTCTGCATCATTAGAAACATGACTGCAGCATCTTATTTAACTAGTCCTTAATAAGTCCTTAACTTTAACCAGTTCTTCTTTTCAATGTTGTGCTAAAAATATAGTGCATATTTTTGTACTTGCATATATGGGCACCTAATTATTTCCTTAGGAGATATATATATATATATATATATATATATACATTTTTTTTTTTTTTTTTTTGAAATGGAGTCTCGCTCTGTTGTCCAAGAGAGTGCAGTGGTGTGATCTCGGCTCACTGCAAGCTCCACTTCCTGGCTTCGACCCATTCTCCTGCCTCAGCCTCCCCAGTAGCTGGGACTACAGGTGCCCACCACCATGCCCGGCTAATTTTTTGCATTTTTCATAGAGACGGGGTTTCACCGTGTTAGCCAGGATAGTCTCAATCTCCTGACCTCGTGATCCGCCCGCCTCGGCCTCCCCAAGTACTGCGATTACAGGCGTAAGCCACCACGCCCGGCAGGGTATATTTCTTAAGTAGGATTTCTGAGTCAGGTGTTTGTATGTTTTTTATGTCGTTTTTCTTTTAAAACCCTTGACACACCTTGTATCATTTTCCATTTGTGATGGGTGTCAGCCTCTGTGACTTTTTCTCCCACACTATTCCATGAGTGCAAGGACTGCCATCTGTTCCATTTACTATAATATCCCATCATGTCTAGAAGTGCCTGGCACATAGTAGCACCTCAATAATATTTACTGAATGGGTGAATGGATAAGTGAAAAAACAGCAGTTAAACTTTCAAACACTTTGCAGGTTGCTAGTTTTGTAACTCACTCACCTTATCCAAAAATAAACATTTGAAGTTGATCCCAAAGTAATAAATTGGCTATAAATATATCTTGCTTTCAGAGAAGAGGGAAGGGTATTAAGAGGTAGATTAAAAGTCCAACACCTAGATAAGAGCAGTGGCTCACGCCTGTAATCCCAGCACTTTGGGAGATTGAGGTGGGTGAATCACTTGAGCCCAGGAGTTCAAGACCAGCCTGAGCAACATGGTGAAACCTCATCTCTACTGAAAATACAAAAATTAGCTGGACAGGTGGTGGCAGGCGCCTGTAGTCCCAGCTATACTTGGGAGGCTGAGGCAGGAGAATCGCTTGAACCCAGGAGGCAGAGGTTGCAATGAGTCGAGATCGTGCCACTGCATTCCAACCTGGGCAAGAGTGAGGCTGTGTCTCCAAAGAAAAAAAAAAAAAATCCAAACCCAAACACTTGGGTTTCAAGGCTGCAGTTATAGTGAAGAGATTTTGGTGGAGATAGGGAAGCAATGAACTATTTATTAAATCCCCATGGCTCCAGAGCTTTTTTTAAAAGTAATACTTACTACCCTCATGACTGTAGAGCTCCCTTCCTGGGAAGAAAATAATAAAGACAGAAAGTGGTTTATTTGTTTTTATAAGTCAGCTAAGACATTCAGAAGATGCTACTTTGACTAAATCATTTGTGTTTTGGGGTGGAAATCCTCCAAAATGAGATTGAATAGTTCATCTGCACTAACACACTATACCTGTCCATATCTAACTAATGGACCTTGAACTCCAGTGTCATTGGGGAAACACAAATCTGATGGTAGAATGTCTTATTCTGTTTGCTGCTGCTAAACAGACTACCTGAGACTGGGTAATTTACAAGGAAAATAAATTTGTTTCTTACAGTTCTGGAAGCTGGAAGTCCGAGGTTGAGGGGCTTGCATCTGGTAAGGGCCTTCTAGCTGTGGCATTCCATGGCAGAAAAGCAAAGGGCAAGAAAGCGCATGGGAGAGACAGACCCCATTCCCACAGCCATTTTTTAAAGACATTAAACCAACCCACAAGGGTGGAGCCTTCATGGCCTAATCATCTGTTAAAGATCCTGTGTCTCAATACTATTACAATGGCAACCAAATTTCAACATGAGCTTTGGAGGGCACAAACATCCAAACCGTAGCAAAGAGGTTCTGATAAAACGCTTCCACTAATACTCCACTTTCTGCTAGGCCTGTCCACAGATGGTACCACTCCCTTATCTTGGAATAAAAAACCCCAATGTCTTCCCTGCATATGTCCTCTTCACCTCCTTTTAAAGTTAGGTGCGTTTGTGTGTGTGTGATAAACCATGCACCAATGGAAGGGCAGGATGATGATAAGTGCCTCATTCAGGATTCAAGCAGAAGTCTTAGCCAGGCCTTCCTAACTGGGAGAATTACAGATAAAATATGTAGATCCTGGCAAATGGACCATGCAATCATCACTGTCTAATTCCAAGGTCACATCGATCCAGAGAGAATATTAATCAAACTCCAATAAAAAATGAAAATGATTGTCTATGTACCCTGTTTTACACCTCAAGGAACATCCAGCTAACTATTGTAGTGCAGTCATATTAGGTACTTGGAAAATTATGTAACTGCTACTGAAGTTATCTAAGCATCAATCTAAAAATGTTCCCATTATTTTGGTGAGCCACTTGATAATATCAAGAAATACAGTGTTTCACAGAATGCCCCTTGAAAAGGCACTATTTGAAAACACCTTTACATTAATTGCCTAAACTAAGAAGTTCTAGCTATTACATAGATCAGTAGTTCTGAACCTTGGGAACACATTAGAATCACCTGGTAGCTTTTTAAAAATACCAGTACCTGGGCCCCAATCCCAGAGATTTTCATTTAATTATTCTGGGAGAGGCCCAGACACTGGTAATTATAAACCTGCCCCAGATAATTCTAATAATGCAGTCAGGTTTGAGGCCTCTCTCTCAGTGCTACTGTAGCTCATCCTGTTGCTGTGACCCAAATCTTCCTGGATACCTAATCTCTAATGGAGACTTCTCAACTCAAAGAAAGAAAACTTGCTCAGTAAGGTAAACATTATTTCTGAGAGTCCATATAACTAACAGTGGGGATGAAATGTTGTCCTGTGTGTGGTGCGTTGAGAGAACATGATCTTAGATTCTTTGCCACGTCAGTTGTTAGAAAGACAATTCGAATGGCACACTAGTAGTCAGGGGGATAAGGCAGGAGGATTGCTTGAGCCTGGGAGTTTGAGTTTACAGTGAGCTGAGATTGCACCACTGCATTCCAGCCTGGGTAAGAGAGCGAGACCCAGGCCCTGAAAAAAAAAAAAAAAAAAATTAATTTGTTTTTAAAGAAGAAATCAAGTAACACATTGGGCAACTTCAAAACCAACTTCTCACCTTAGATGAACCCTGACACTTAGCATTCAAACTTTCATGACCTGGAACAAAGACAGAATTCTTATTGGCAATAATCTCAACAATTTGGAGAACTTGAAAACTAGCACAAGTGCAATAAAAAACTACTAGATTTAAACGGTCCTAAAAGACATGAACTATAACTAGAATACACTTCCCTAGGATTCAAATTTCTCAAATATAACATGAACTAATTATTCTGCTGCTAAATGAGGCAAGCAATGCCTCACATACAGCAGACACACAATAAACGTGTTTAAATCTAATTAATGCTGAAATTGCTCATAAAGTGGGTATTGATAAAATTTAGAATTCTTCTTTGATAACAACATTAGCAGGCATTTCGGCACTGCCTGTAAATAGTTCTTCCAACAATTATACTAGAATTAATGTCATTGCTGTACTAATTTTTTTAAGAACAGTCAATTTCAAAAATCATCATTTCATTAAACTTGCTGTCTTAATTACACTTGACCTCAAATGATATCCGTCAGTCCTGAAAGAACTGGTAAGAAAAAGTATCCATCTTGTCACAAGAAAAATGAAACTACTCCATAAAATTTATCATTTCCCCAAGACATTTTCTTTTACTGCTAGATTTTTTTTTTCCTCCAGTGAATAAAAAACATATATTGAGGACCAGCCCTGTGCCAGGCAGGCCCCATGCTAGATGCTGTTTAGGATATCGCCTGGTGATGAGGAGTCAGACAGACCGTGCTTGAATCTACGCTCTGCTTGTTAGTGATATAGATCAAGTTATTCAATGTCTCTAACTTTCCTGTTTCTCATCTGCACAATAAGAAGGGCTAACTGGAAGCGTTGTTGGTATCGGGAGACAACATATGCAATGTACCTGGCCTCAATTATTGCTCTATCACTGGATTCTCACAACTCTGGGACTAGGGGGTACTATATCCTCTTTGCAAATGTGTAATCAAAGGCACTGAGAGGTTGTGACCTAGATACTTTTATCTTTTGAGATGTCTTCCCCCTACACTTTTTTTGTGGGGGCGTGGGGCAGACAATGTCTCTCAAATTTTGTTACCCAGGCTGGAGTGCAGTGGCACAGTCATAGCTCACTGCAGCCTTGACCTCCCAGGCTCAAGCAATTCTCCTGCCTCAGGCTCCCAAGTAGCTAGGACTACACGCATGTGCCATAGTGCCTGGCTTTATTTTTATTATTATTAAGAGTCAGGGTCTCACTGTGTTGCCCAAGCTGGCCTTGAACTCCTGGCCTCAAGTGGCCCTTCCAACTTTGCCTCTCAAAGCACTGGAATTACAGGTGTGAGCCACCATGCTATTTCCATTGTATAGTCTTTTAATGCATCTTCTGGTAATTCTTGTGTCTTCTAGAAATGGATAAATTGTATCTCTACAGAGTCAAAAAGCTTCTAGCTCTTGTGTTCTGGCAGCATGAAGAATCTGAGAATAGTGAAGAAAAACTCAGGGGACAGGCAATATTGATTGTGTGCAACTGTAGCTTAACACAGCATGAACAAGCCTTTCGTATCCTCATCTGCTTTGGGATGGCATGCCCTTTTACTTAGGTGAACTGCCTTTAATAGTTGCTTGCTGCCTGCGTTGCATTCTCTGATACCAGAAAAGGAAATATGTGACAAAATCATGAAGTACAGACTAAGAAACTGTATGGGGCAACTGATTAGAATAGCATTCTCACTGGTGTTCCTCTTAAGATTCCACGGCTTGGTGTCAAACCAAATGTATAGACACTTCCTAGAATATATGATACTAAACAAGTATGTAACAGTTGGCATTCTGCAAACAAAGAGTTTCTTACAATACTAAGGAGCCAATGTCCTGTATTTTTGTCTTGAAGAAAAAAATCTGTTTCAACAGATTCTCCCTAATTCGTTCTCCTTATTTCTAATTTTATACTCTGGCCATGGAAATAAAGGACTATTTCCATCAACAAAGCAAGTTCCAGACAAAAGTTCTTTAAGAAACTTGCCCAAAAAAACAGCTCCTGCTGTCTTTCCTGGGATTCCTCAACATATGAATGCTCCAGCCAGACCCAGAAACGCAGCTTTGTTTTACTACCATTCGATAATGATCTAAGCAGCAAAATCAGGTATGTAGCCCTAAAGCCAGCACTGCTCCCCAGCAAGCCTTCCCAACAGCGCAGATTTCATTAATGTCAGAGTCACACAGGCTGCTTCTGTTCTTGGTATATCTCTCTGTTGTTAATTTATTCTTTGTATCTTTCAAATTACTGGTCATTTTTAAAATAGACTAATGTAAACCTAGCATATGTTTACTAGAGGGGAAAACACACTCATTTTCCATTTAGTTGACATTTACTGAGCACCTTCTATGGTCCTGGTACCCAATACCCATGCCTGGGATAGGAAATAGTCCCCGCGTTCTTGGAAATTATGACAGAAGTGCATTACCTGGGTATGTTGGAGGATGCCTTCCAGTTAAGACAAAAAGGAACTTATTAGCAGGATCATAGGGAGACACAGAGTCAATCAGAGGCTAAAGAAAGAGACCAGGTAACTGGTACCCCAGGGAAGATCATGTGGCAGAGGAATCACCTCTCTCACATGCTAGCTTCAATTGATTAAGATTAAAACAGGAGAGCTTAAATCAGAGGTCATCCTATAGCACCAGAAGGTAGACTCTTATTTAGCATAAGGAATACATTCTTCAGAAGAGGTAATTTCCCCTTTTGTAGAAACGATTCAAATCACATGAAGACATGCAAGGTATAATTTGTGGATCTCCTGTTCAATCCTGCAACATAGTAATAAAGGAATAGACTGGGAAATCCTTCCAGAGTCCTTGAAATTTAGTTTTTATTTTAAGTGTTTAACGTTGATGTTTTTCCCCTTGTCTTTTCAACACAATTCAGCAAGCTGCCATGTTAACTTTTACACAAAATTCTTCATTGGATATGAGAAATTTACATTAAGCTGTGAGCAATTAAAGTCTGATGTCTTTTTCCAGAACTCCATTTAAAATGTAAATTAAAGGACAGAGGGAAAAATAACTTCCCTTGTCACTTAAATTATCCCTTAAGATTACAGGAAACTATTCATTTTTTTCAAACTAGGAGGAACCAAAAACGTATTTCCCCTTCCCACTCTTCACAACAGAAAATGCTGATGCAATGAGATGCTCTTCTTAATAACAGAACTCTCTGGCTGACTTAAAGGCTAAAATCGACATTTTAAACCATACATGTCCTTGTTTTTGTTAAGTGGATTTCACTCAATTTAGCCACAGTCATCCCCAAACCTTAACAGTCTCCACCCTTCTCCCAAGTCAAATCCCACTGCTGTTGTTAAGTCTTGTGTGGCCACACACAACCAATCCTAATAGCTAACATTTTAACACTAGCTTACTATGATGGTGGCCTTTAAGTATTTTACATGTATTAACTGATTGAATCCTTGCAAAGAATTCCAGGGTTGGTCCTGTTATTATCTTCATTTTTCGGATGAAGAAACCAAGTCACAGTCGAGTGTCGCTCTCTTAGCTGTTACCTGGGCTTGTGAAGACTTGCTATACGAGGCTCTGGATAAAATCCTACATAAATGCAGGGAAACAGATGTGTATAAACACAAATCACTAACACCTTGATCTTCTAGTTCTGTGGTAAAGGAACAGGTTACCTAGCCCTCACATTTTTCTACCTATATATTTAAATGGGAATAATGCTATCTGCTTCATGAGATATTGTGAAATAGGCCAATCTTCTCAAACTCTTCTGAACTCAAACTCTTCTAAACTTCCTCTTCTAAACTCTTCTCAAACTCTTTATAGATACAGACGTTTATCCACAAGATAAACTTCTTCCTAAGGTTTCTATGTTTAAGAAATAAGAATTTTTGAAAATAGTTTTTCTATATTCTGACAAGGTATTGTAAGGTGTATGTGTTAAGGATATTCCTTCCCATGATTTCCAATCCTATATTGTTCCAACCTGGGCAATATGGTGAAACCCTGTCTCTATGAAAAAAAATAAATAAATAAGACAAAAATCAGCCAGGCAAGGTGGAGCAAGCCTTAGTACCAGCTACTTGGGAGGATGAGGTGGGAGGATGGCTTGAGCCAGGAAAGCAGGAGTTGCAGTTAAGCCAAGATCAGGCCACTGCACTCCAGTCTGTGCAACAGTCAGACCGCCTCAAAAAAAAGAAAAAAGAAAAAAACAGTTCCCCTTAGTAAACATTTTGCTTTGTTTCACTACTAGCTACTCAGCACAGGCCTCTACCAAACAAACTGAAACAAAGTAGCTTAAAAGTATTATATCATAACAACGTCTCAGACAACATTTTCATGGGAAGTGATCCAAACAGGCTTCAAGGGTTATGGTGGGATGAAAAAAAAATAAAAAAATAAAAAAAATTATGGCATTTGTATCCATATAGTTTAGAATGAGATCTGGGTTCTCAAAATTCTATGAAATCATGAAAAGGAAGAAAACTGTTTGGATGCTAAACTTAAGATGCAACATCAGCTCTTCAATTCAGCCCAATTTCCCCCAAATTGACGGTTGCAAGGCACCGGCAGCTTGCTCCTTCACTGGCAGTGTAGGACACTTGTTTCCTAATAAAATGTAACTTTTAAAATGTGTATTTCTTTAAAAAATGAATATGGTATGTAGTAAAAACTCAAGAAACTTTACAAATGTCTTTCCTCACATGTATCATTTCCCCTAATCTTCAATCAATAATATTGTTTACAAATAAAAATACCCAGGCAAAACCACACTGGAACTCAGCTCTTCTAACACTTGGTCCAGGCACTGGTCTACAGCTTTAGTTTTACTATCTCATACTGAAATAAAAAATGAGCCATTACTTTATAATTATGTAAGGCTAAGAATTAGTAATTTTTTTCTACATTCTACCCTAGAAAGAAAAAATTATGCAAACTGATAGTTACTTAGTATCTTCAACATACTTAAAATTGTAAACAATGTAAAAACACAGAAACATTAAATATCTATTTCTCTTTAATTAAATGTATCTCCTACTTAAATGGGATGTGCAGAGGAAGATTTCTTCTTCCAGATAATCAATACTTCATATCTTTGTTTAGTGCCTTTAAATAATAAATATCGCATTACTTTTTAAATGGTTTTATTTTACGTACAAATAATGAACATATATTGTACCCATAAATTCTACCTTCCAAAATCAGGAGCTTTTTAAAAGAAAACCACATAATAACTTTTAAAAGGCGCTGGGATTCCTCTGCTTCTAGATCATTGCTGGGCTAGAAAAATAAAGTTTGTTCTACCAGGAATCACAAGTGAGAACTGAGTATTCTCCAAAGTGGAAATTCTAGAGTGTAGTGTCACTCCAGGCAAAGATTATTCAGTTCTCATCCCCAACATCCACAGCTACCTATCAGAAGGGTTAAACCAGGTCAAAACAGTCCAGCATAATTTAGGTTTCATCAAACAATGTCATTATGCTCTTCTAAGATGCAAATAAACCAAAACAGGAAATACTAAAACAAAAATAATACCTGATACTGCCATACAAATTGTTAGTTCCTTTTTGTAACCCCCCTTCTATAACATTAACAAAGGGAATATTTTACTGCAAAGAATATTTTATTTTATACATCACTAGCCATGAATTTTTGCCATTAGTTACTATACAAATGCTGCCTAGTGCCATTATCCAAATGGCATAACCATTTTACATCCACAATTCACTTCTATAGTTATAAGCAGAATTTTCATGATTTACGTAAGTACATCTATCAGTGAAGATTTAACACTGAGATGCAATCTAACATCCGTAATATCTGATGTTATGTAGAAGGCAATGTAGGAAAGATGTATTTTAATTACTTTTCATTTAAGTGACCTTATGTAAAAAATAAGATAATTTAACAGTTCCAAGTATCCAAAGGGTATTTTCAAATGTACACAAAAGAAATGGTTACAGAGATTTTTAAGGAGCATCTTCCATGTCCACATCCTCTTGTAACTGCTGTACCATTTTCTCTTCCAACTGCTTCCCTTTGCCTTTAATAAAAAAAAGTAAAAAATAAACAACTTAATTCAATGTGACCTTACAGAATTCACATCAACACTTTATAAAGGATCCTGCATGTTTTAAAGTAATATAAGCCATTCCTAAGAAATTTAATAACAGCTAAACTAACATAGGTCTTACGATATGCCATGCATTAAATAAGCATTCTGCATACATTTGCTCATTTCACCCTCATAACAACCCCCCATTTTAAATATGAGAAAACTGAGGCTCCAAGACATATTAACTTGCTGAAGGTCACTCAACTAGAAAGTCATATAAGTCAAAGCGCTGGCATGTGAACTCTGGCCATCTGGATCCAAGGTCCCTGCTCTTAACACTGTTCTATCTACCTCAAAGAGGATTACCTAAAAAATTAGGTAACAATGGTTCCTTTCTGGTGCTTTTTGACTATCAGTTTGTTATCATCAATATGTGAAACAAATGCTTCAGAATTTTGTTTACTTTAATAAAATTTGGTACAAAAATAATACAAGTAGATTTACACAAACGTACTCAACATGTGCTTACAGAATTTGATCTTTACGTAAAGATTTCTTTCCCTTTAAGTGATCTACCTAAGTAAATTGCATAAGAGACTGTACTTGGTGTTAGCTGAGTAAAAGAAACAGTAGTCCAAATTTTAGTATCAGAATCACCTGGAACGCTACTGAACAGTGGCCCAGACTCAAAGAGCCTCGGCCTATGTATTTATACTAAGTTCCCCAAGTTGGTAATTCTGATACCAAAGTTTGAGAAACGCTAATATAAAACATTGTCCTTTAATCAATACAAGTGTGAGACAAAAATCATCTACAAAACTATTACTCAAATCATTTTGCTTAACTTGGGGAGATATGGAACACAGAATTCAATGAAGGGAAAGAAGAAACACCATATAAATAGATTACAACTGGGAAATACTGAATAAATTACATTTGAATACACCAAATCATATCAGAAATTTACTATGAAAGATAATATTTAAAGGAAAAAATACCCAAAGTTAGTTGGTACCCAAATACACAGACCACAAAAATCTAGATTTTTCATTTTTCTTCTTAAAGCAGAAAACTCCTGTGCAATGCAGTACTTACCTACAAGAGGGGCTCGGATAAGATGGATGTTTTGCTTGACTTCTTTGATATCCTGAACTTTCTGTAGCTCTTTATTTTTCTTCAATCTACAACAAAACACATTAAAGCCAAAATTTCAGTTACTAACACTGCTTTAAGCGGCATCAATTCACAATACAGCTTCTAAATGTTGTTACTTCAGTTAGCCCCACAGATGGGGAATGGAAACATGATAGCTGCCCTTCTGTTCACTCCCCTTTCTTCTCCCCACAACACCCCCCCGCCATCCAGCAGGAGCATCAACACCAAGTGAACAAAGAGTCTCTCAGTTCTCTCACATTATTCCCAAATGGCAAGTGGTGAACATAACCTAAAAGAGATATATACCTTACATTTATTCCCAAATCTAAGGTAAGGTCACCTGTTAAGCCCTCAAAAATGTACATTTTCTTCCCTAACAACTCAAACTCAAAGTGGTTTTCTAGTTCGTAATTAGCTCAAAATGGGATTCCTACCCTACCACAACACTTGTTCATGCATTCATTCTTTGTACTTAAGACTGGCACAAAATGGGAGCTCAATATATATTTGCTGAGTAAACGAAGGATATGAGTCATGAAAAGAAGTAGTGCTTGGCTGGGCGCGGTGGCTCACACCTGTAATCCCAGCACTCTGGGAGGCCGTGGCGGGTGGATCACGAGGTCAGGAGATCAAGACCATCCTGGCTAACATGGTAAAACCCCGTCTCTACTAAAAATACAAAAAATTAGCCAGGCATGGTGGCGGGTGCCTGTAGTCCCAGCTACACGGGAGGCTGAGGCAGGAGAATGGCATGAACCTGGGAAGCGGAGCCCGCAGTGAGCCAAGATGGCGCCACTGCACTCCAGCCTGGGAGACAGAGCGAGACTCAGTCTCAAAAAAAAAAAAATAAAATAAGTGGTACTCTACTACATAAAACAACCTTTAACCCTTTAACTGTTACAGTGCCCCATCTTTTCTCCTCAAATGGATAAATCTGTTATATAATTTTTTAAAAACCACTGGGTAATTAAAATAGCATAAAACACATGATATTCAATAGAAATGCTAACAGACTAGTCCTCAAACATTTTTCTGAAATGCTTTAAAATTTTTAAGCCACAAAGCTGCTGGCACGTGCTTCTTTTCCATGACATATTCCATAGCAATTAATTTAAAAGCTAATGGTCCTGCTCTGAAAACAATAGCTGATTCCAAGCTGGGGAAGAGGAAACATCTTGTTAGCTATAAAACATGAATGCACTCAAAGAATGAGGAGAACTGTCAAAATGACATAACAGTCTGCCTGAAGGAACTCCCACAGGCCAAACTCGGGCCACTTAGAACATCAAAATAAATAATGACAATCAAGAATTATAACCCAATGTATACTGTAAGAATCCATGAATACACACAGATGTAATATGAGTAAAGGAATAAATCTTGAAATTGATGGAAAAGGGGGCCGGGCGCAGTGGCTCAAGCCTGTAATCCCAGCACTTTGGGAGGCCGAGACGGGCGGATCACGAGGTCAGGAGATCGAGACCATCCCGGCTAACACGGTGAAACCCCGTCTCTACTAAAAAAATACAAAAAACTAGCCGGGCGAGGTGGCGGGCACCTGTAGTCCCAGCTACTCGGGAGGCTGAGGCAGGAGAATGGCGTAAACCCGGGAGGCGGAGCTTGCAGTGAGCTGAGATCCGGCCACTGCACTCCAGCCTGGGCGACAGAGCGAGACTCCATCTCAACAACAACAACAAAAAAAAACAAAAAAGAAATTGATGGAAAAGGGAAAGTTCTTTCTTACATAAGAAAATCAACTAAAAAATGTAGAAGAAATGATGGAATTAGAAAAACCACCATTTGGCAACAATCACAACAATAGTAGTAACTGATTCAGGTAAGACTCTAATGAAAACCAAAACCAGTAGGTACAAGTTTGAGGAGTAATAGGCTCTTTATTGAATCTCTATGTATCTCCCCCAAGATACATACTGATTATAAGGAAAACAAAATAGTAACCTTCCAGTGGAGAAACCTAACAGACATCACCTTAATCAAATGATCAAAGTTAACATCACCAGCAAGGTGACATCATGTGCTTCCCGATATGATGCATGAGAAGGATATGCCATCATTTCTGTGACATCCCTGCCAAAGGTGCCTAACCAAAATCTAATGAGGAAGATATCAGACAAACCCAAATTGAACAACATTCTATACAATAACTTGACCTATGGTCTTAAAAACTATCACTGTCATGTAAAATAAAGAAAGATGAGAAACTGTCCAGATTAAAGGAGCCTGAAGAAGTATGAAGGACTTTCCGTTGCTATGGACGTAATCAGAAAAACTGGTGAGGTCTAAACAAAGTTCATAGATTATATAATAGTATTACATCAATGTTAATTTCCTGACTGACAGATAACCACACTGTGTTTAAGAGAATGTTATTTTTAGGTTACATACACTTAAGTATACTTAGAAGGAAAAAGCGTTATGGTCTTCAATACATAAAGTAAATGTAAAATGCTAGCAGAATATACAAGAGTTCTTCATATTATTCCTGGAAGTTTTTGGTAAGTCTGAAGTTATGTCAAAATTAAAAATTAAAAAAATATATATGAATGCCTCTAAATATCTACTAGTAATTACTTTCCGAAAGTTACTCCACATAAATATTCATACCTGTTCATTATAAATTTAGCTTGGCGTTTCTGTTTGATCTCTTCAACTCTCTTCATTGCATCAACTACAAAAAAGTTCGTAAGAGTTAGCAAATGTACGCACATTCAAGCAGTACGATCAACAACTGCATTAACAAGCACTTCTTTATTATTCTGATTTAGAAATGAATTTACATGAAAAAAATCATTACAAAAACAATCCCTACTCAAAAAGCTGAAGAAGGTATATACTCATCATCACTCTCAACATTCTCTCTAACAAGTATCATTTCTCTAATTTTTATTTGACAAAAGTCTCTGCTGCTGTTAAATTTTCCTTCCACTTTAAACCAATCCAATGCTTTTCAAATTTTACTCCAAAGAGAACTTGGACTATTGACAACTAATCTCATTCTTAACTTGTAATTTCCATGAATAAAGACAGCATCTTTCTGGTTATGAACACTTAAAGTGCTTGGGATATGGTTAGCACATGATATTGGCAGAATGAACCAAACAATCAATACTAATATGTTCTAGACCACAAGAATCCAACTGTTTTAGAAAATGTCTACAGGAACGTTGGCTAAAAGGGGGCTGAGTCCAACTATGCTCTAAAATCTCTATTAGTACTATCCGATGAAAGACAAACCACATATGAAATTTTAAATTTTCTAGTAGCCATATTTTTTAAAGTAAAAAGGAACAGGTGGAAATTTAATGATACATTTTATTTAACCCAAATTTTCAAAATACTGTCATTCAACATGCAATCTATATAAAATTATTAGTGAAATATTTTATTCCCATTTTCATATTAAGTCTTCAAAATCCAGCATTCATTTCACATTTACAGCACAACGCAATTTAGACTAGCCACATTTCAAGTGCTCAGTGGCTCAGACACCACAACTTCTGATCTAGCTCTTTAAAGTGTAGTCTGCTGATCTAAAGAATACGATATTTATATAGTATTAAAGTATCTCCCAAAAGTATACTTATTCACTAAAAAGAGTAAAACAGTAACTCTTCAGTGGAAAAACCTGACAGATACCACCTTAACCCAATGATCAAAGTTAACACTGCTAGTAATGGAACTAATGGACAGCCTGTGTCTCCTGACAAAACACACTGAAAAAACCCAGCATCAGATCTCTGGTGCTCTTGCCAAACATGCATTATCCAAACCTAATCTGAAGGAAACATCAAACAATTCAGTTAAGAAATTTTATACCAAACTCCTGGCCCATATTCTTTGAAACTGTCAATATCATGAAATATAAAGACCAACTCAGGAAATGTTCCAGATTAAAAGAGATTAAAGAGACATGACATGTACTACTCTTAAAAATTTTGCTATAAAGAATATGACTGGGACAATTGGAGAAATACGAATAGGTCTGAGATTAGGTAATAATATTCTATCAATGTTAATTTCTTAATTTTAATAATTGCAGTGTGGTTATGTGAGAGAATGCTCTTATTTCTGGAAATACATATTAAACTAGGGATAAAGAACATTAGGTTTGCTTAAACAGTTCAGAAAAATATACACTAAAGGGAGAAAGGGAGAAAGAAGAAAGACAAAGAGAAAAAATTAATTTAACAAAATGTTGACATTCAGGGAGTCTGGATGAAGGATGTCAGAGAACTCTACTCCTGCAACTTTTCTGTAATCTGAAATTAGGTCAAAATAAAAACTTTTTTAAAACTGTAGTCTGGGACCAGTAACAGTGGCATCATTTGGGAGCTTGTTAGAAAAAAGGGATTTCAGGCCCCACACAAACCTATTATATCTGAATCCACATTTTAACAAAAACCACCAGGACAATCTTTAAGACCTCTAGTATTAAAGCAACATTTATATAAATAATTCTAGGAAAATGTCAACTATAAATCTGCATATGCTGTAGCTCAGAATTAGTAATATGCTGGATATGTAACTTTTTTGTCTCTCAGTAAAAATAAGGACAAGTTCTAGTACTCAGAAGCATTTCCACACTTTAAACTTATTTAGAAGGGAAATAAACACAAGTGGCAGGAAAATCTTTTCCAAAGAATAATATACTGTATTTCCAAATATTCCAGAAGAATGAAATATTTTGAACCTAAGAAGCATCTGACTGTACAATTCACAACTACAAAGATATGGAACCAACCTAAGTGCTCATCGACCAACAAGTGGGTAAAGAAAATGAGGTATTTATACATGATGGAATAGTACTCACCCAAGAAAAGGAATGAAATAATGTCTTTTGCAGCAACTTGGATGGAATTGGAGGCCATTATTCTAAATGAAGTAACCCAGGAATAGAAAACCTAATACTGTATGTTCTCACTTATAAGTGAGGGCTAAGCTATGGCACGCAAAGGCATACAGAGCGGTATAATGGACTATGGGGACTCAAAAGTGGGGGTGGGGTGGGGTAAGGGGTAAAAACTATACATTGGGTACAATGTACACTACTCAGGTGATGGATGCACTAAAATCTCAGATTTTGCCAATCTACAATTAATCCATGTAACCAAAAAACCACTTGTACCCCAAAAGCTACTAAGATTAGAAAAAAGTTCAACAAAAATAAGTAAAAAGTTAAAAAAAAAAAAATCTGAAAACATTAAAAATTCACCTGCAACACAGACAGCTATGAGGGATAAAGTGCAAACTACTTTTCCTGGTATTTTTGAAATTCTAACACACTACTGTTTCTACAGACATCAATACCTTAACGAAGGTTGTTCAATCCATATCCTCACATAATTTGATAATGTAAGTAATGAACATACAACTCTTGTCAACAGATTAGTTTACAGACCAAATGATATTGAAATATGAGGGGTATGGAGAATCAATAAATCTCTTAGAAGAATAATATATTGTTCTGGAACAATACTGAAAACAACTTTTATTAATTGTGTAAAACACAAGGAAACAATCTTAAATTCCAAAGACTCTCATCCTATATACTTAGCACTCATACTGTCCACTTAGCAGATCTTCTTAGAAAAATCTATTTTTAGGATCCCAGTAAAAAAGAAAGCAGAATCAGTGCAGGAAAAAAAAAATCTATAGAGCACTGTTTCTTACAGAATTTACAGATGTACAAATGAGGGGGGCAAGAGAATGAGACTCTGTAATAAAACCTAACAGAAACAACAAAATAGGAGTACTCAGTAAATGCACGTAGAGGGCAGAGACTGTGTGTGACCTGTTCATCTTTGTATACCACAGGCAGTGCTTAATAAATGTGCAATGAATTAAAATAAAGAACTGCAGAGAACATTACCATTACAGCATGTGAAGTCATACAGAACACAGCAGTACTTCTCTCGAGCAATATAACATGAAACTAGCATGGTGGACCATAGAACTGATTATTCACGTATCACTGAAATTGGATATGCACCTCATTTCAACAACCACCTAAATACCCACTAAGTCAAAGTAGTTACAAAATATGTAAAAATGATCTGGAGCTTCAAGTAATAATAACAACAACAAAAGCAAAGGTCAAAATGAAATAAAACTGAATGAAGTCCAGAAATGCTTCAGGACTGGCCAGGCATGGTGGCTCACGCCTGTAATCCCAGCACTTTCGGAGACCGAGGCGGGCGGATTGTCTGAGCTCAGAAGCTTGCCACCAGCCTGAGCAACATGGTGAAACCCTGTCTCTACTAAAATACAAAAAAAATTAGCCAGGCATGGCGGCATGTGCCTGTAGTCCCAGCTACTTGGGAGGCTTAGGCAGGAAAATTGCTTGAACCTGGGAGGCGGAGGTTGCAGTGAGCCGAGATCACACCACTGCACTCCAGCCTGGGCAACAGAGAGAGACTCTGTCTCAAAAAAAAAAAAAAGAAAGAAAGAAAGAAATGCTTCAGGACTTTCCAATAATGTCCTTGATAAGGATGCCTTTTGAAATCAATTTAATAATCCTATAAGTTAATCTCTTTAGAAATTCTTGAGTTTGAATAAGTGTTATTTCCTTATCAAATAAACCAAATAAAATTTCAGAAATTAACTCTTCCTCTAATTATAAAGCAGAAGGAAAAGACCTTACTTTTTAAAAAGGGGGTGGGAGAGACCCAAAGGGTACAATAATTAGGGCTAAGTATAGAAAAGGCAATTCCAAATCTAAACTCCAATTTCTCCACATGGTCCAGGGTAAACAAAGCTTTAGAACAAGCTTGACCAACCCACAGCCCAACATAAATTCGTAAACTTTCTTAAAACATAGAGTTTTTTGCAATTTTTTTTTCTTAGCTCATCAGCTATCATTAGTGTTAGTGTAGTTTATATGTGCCCTAAGACAATTCTTCTTCCAATGTGGCCCAGGGAAGTCAAAGATTGAATGCCCCTGGTTTAGAAGGTATAAATACTACTACAAAGGTCCACACATTTTCAATTCTTCCCCTGAAGTCTCGTGACTGACTGGAGTACAGAAAGGGATGCCCTGCCTATGATCTATTAGGAGAGTAATAAAGCTTGTGGAATTCTAAGCCTTACAGACTCTGGTTAACAAACCACATCACCCCCACACCCAACACTAGAAATGGCTACAGGCTGCACAAAGGTAACCATGGGAAGAAAAGAAGGCAGCGCCGGTGCCCGGCATAGTGGCTCACGCCTGTAATCCCAGCACTTTGGGAGGCCAAGACGGGTGGATCACTTGAGGTCAGGAGTTCAAGGCCACCCTGGCCAACATGGCGAAAACCCACCTCTACTAAAAATACAAAAATTAGCCAGGTGTGGTGGCATGCGCCTGTAATCCCAGCTACCCGGGAGGCTGAGGCAGGAGAATTGTTTAAACCTGGAAGGCAGCGACTGCAGTGAGCTGAGATCATGCCACTGCACTCCAGCCAGGTGGACAGAGCAAGACTTTGACTCTCAAAGAAAAAAATAATAATAATAATAATTAAAAGGCAGGGCCAAGGGTCCCAAACATCCAAACATACAAAAATGTGGTAGAACCTACAAGCTAGCTTAAGGGATTAACTTTTTCTAAATATGGGACTTTTTTCATTAAACTCTCTGCCTACTTCAGGTAAAAAAAGAAAAAAACTAGATATTATTGCTTTTAATTTCAGAAGATTATAACTTCATTTTTTACCTAAGTCAAATACTTAGAAATTCTCAGGACATTTGTAATGATGACCTTAAGCACTACACTTTTTAATTTTAATTATAAGGTATACAGAATACAAGTTTATATCCTAAACTATACGGTCTAAACATGTGAAGTGTGTTAGGTTTTGTGTGTATTTTAACTGTCCCACACTCACCCTAAAACAGTATTTTCCTTCTCTATTTTTTTCAGCCACCTGTATGTTTTTACACCTCTATGTGGGCACTTCATGTAGTATCAAAGTGAATAATTACATTATTTTAAAATGAACACACCAGCCAATTGTAAAAAAAAAAAAAATTGATAAAAGATATGACTACAACAGAACCATTAAAATGAGGATAAAATAATAAAAGCCAGGTGATGACAAATGGAAAATTCAATATTTAAACAACAAACTGACACTTAAAGTTATAGTATTATCCCAAACCAGTCTCTCCTCAAAATTATTGGTATTTTTCTGTGACTTACTAGTTTTATTCCAAAGCTCTCGCTGGTATTTGATAGGTTCATTTCTACGTTTTTCAAATTCAAATGAATTATCCTGTAAGAGGGAACAGAGGAGATAAAGTTTTAAGAAAAGTAAAAAGGAAACATTTCTTAAAACACCTTCCTTTTCATAAGTGTTGTGAGTGAACATACATCAAGATTCACCCCTCAGGGTGATCTCAGAGAATATAGGTTTTCAAACTTTTTCTCCTTTCACACCTCCCTACTGAAAACATCTCTCTATATAACGGTGATTCTCAAAGAGAGAGGAGGAGTCAGTAACACCTCCATCCCTCAGAACGGCATATAACAATTATCAGGATTACAAACTGAAAAACCTTCCCCATTTCCATTCCCAGATAAGATTCAAAGCCAGGAAACTCTGAATTACATTGAACCATATGAAACTGCCATTTTTCACAGATCAAAAAAAATCAACATCAAGAATTCCATGGCCTTCCTATAGGAGATAGAAAAAAAGAGAGAGAGAAAATTTCATATGGTTCAACCTAAGTATCTATCTGTTATAGCAAAAAGGTATGAAAACTATATATGACGAGTTGCTGGGTGCAGCACACCAACATGGCACAAGTATACATATGTAACAAACCTGCATGTTATGCACACGTACCCTAGAACTTAAAGTGTAATAAAAAAAAAAAAAAAAAGAAAACTATATATATCTTCAAACAAATGAGGTGCTACTCTGCAGAATATAAGTCAGGCCCTACATTTCTTCCGATCTCCTCCAAAGATTGTTACCATTGCTAGTGGATGGTATTTTTACAGTTAACGATCCTTTTAATCTTAAAACACACAAAACAATTTTGGAAAAGCTACAGGTATTTCTTGGTTTTCAAATCTGACAGGCATATAAAACAGCACTACCTCTGGATTTAGCTACTATTTCTTTTATATATACACACCTTTATTCGGAGCATAATAACCTCAGCCACAAGGTAAATGGTAATCAGTAAATGACTGTGACTGGCAGTCTTTCCTCAGGCAGCTGCCACTTGCATTTAGGCTGCTATGCTGCTTCTCGTCCAGAATGAAAATTATTTTTGTGACAGTAATTATGATTTGGCCTTGCATCTGGTCAAACAATACTCTTTACATTCACTGCAAAGCTCTGGTATTAAGGAAGCCAGGAAACGGCTTGATGGAAAATGCTTGCAGATACTGCCCTTTAGCAATAAAAAGGTGGGAAAGGGGTCATAGGTTTGGTGGGTAAAGGAGGCCATGGACAGAGGGGACAGTTTAAAAGATCTTCCTCCCTCAAAGGTAGCCTGTACTACATTTTCATCTCCTTTCTTTACAGGGACTCAACGTGGACAGCTTCAAAATATCCTTTTATCAATTCAATATAACAATATAATGATGGAGGCTCACTCCATTAAATCTTCTTCCCCCTTGACTTAGCTCTAGTCCTCCTCACACCAACACTACTAATTTCTCTGCTCTCAGATACAAAGCCCTGCTAAGGAAATCCAGAAACTGATAAATGAGTCTATTATAAACTTCACCTGAGTCTTGACTGCTGCTCAGAAATCCTTTCTCTTAACTTCATCTCAAAATCTTTCAGTAGCAATTCCCAACTTCATCCCAAGCCATTTAAATGATTTTCCTCTTTGTCTGCAAGAGCTAAAAATAGTAGCTCCACAGAATTATAGTTTTCAGGACCATGTGAGAATGATATTATTTCCAAAGCCAAATACAAATAAGGCACTTATTAATCATGTTATCGGAGGCCTTGCTATGACTGATTAAATGACATACACCCTTCAAATACTAAAACTGTGAAACATGTAAAAACTATATTGATAGTTAACTGTACTCACCACTGTAAGCTCTTTACCAGCTGCTTTCCGGAATGCTTTGGTCCACCTAACTTTGCGAGGATTGCGCTTCTTTTTAAAGTTTTTATGACATTTAGATTTGCAAAATCTGAACACCTACAAGAAAAGTTAAAATACTGAGAAGTCAACATTAAAAACTTTTCTATCATAAGATGTTACCCCTGCTAGACAAAAAATACATGCCCTTCTACTTAAACTGCCATTTAGAAATGTGTAAGATATATCAGATTAAATGGAAACAACTATTTTTTGACTATCAAACATCATCCCAACCAAAGGCTAAGGGCCCTGAAAATATTATTTTAAATTACTAATCATTTGTATAGAATAACAGTAAAATTATTTCAAATAAAGGGAACAGTTGTAAGTAAAGTCATTTAAGTCCTTTCTTAATTCAGGGTAATTGTCAAAATTCACTGTCTTTATACCTCAGTGGAGATAAAAGTTTCAAACAACCACTCTGAAATCTCCTTTTGAGTCTTTCCATCTTCCTTGTTGCAAGCACAAAATAATTTCAAAAGCAACTAAAACTGGTGCTCTAATAGATTTGTTTTCGACTTATCCATAGATCTGCCAACAAGATTCTTTACTACTTTAACTCTCCATCTTCATCCTAAAATATTTAATACTTTAATAGTGCTAACTTACAACTTGATGATGCTTCAACACGTTCCTGAAATGGCTTATTAGGACTCATTTTATAAATCTAAGAGTATTATTTTGTTACTTCGTAATGCCTTAGAACACACTGCAATTTGTGTATGCCACTGGAGAAAATGGGAAGAGAAAAAGTAATTATTTGGGGTTTGTGGATCTTGGTAAAGAAAATTAAGTTGAATTATACCTAGAAGATATGACAGATAAATAGGTCAAAATAAACAGTACAAACACTTCAGACTAAATAAGCCTGAGTATGTATCACAAATCATACCACTTTTCACCTTTTATATATGTTGCCCTATGGGGAACCTCAAGTAGGTCACTACACACAGTAGGACAGTTTTCTTAGAAACCATTGCTATTAGTTTAATCTGATCCAGGCCCATACCTCCGAGAGAGCCTTCTCCTAAGAGACTAGAGTGAAAGCATGTCTATATCCTTGAGTTAATTTCAAAGAGACTAGAAAATATAAGAACTACTAAAGTCTCCTGGAGTAGCCTACTATGAAATCATAAATAAAAAATGAATATATTAAAATCATTGTGAAATGAATTATATTTCATTTGAGTATTTTCAGCCCAAAATACTATTACTTTTTTAAGTAAAAGCCTCCCACGTTTAATATCTACTAGATGACCCTTAGGCAAATTCCTTTTTCTACTATTTATCTAACAGGAGGACTAAACTTGTTTTGGCTCCTCTCAATTCCAAATAGATCCAATGAGGAATCTACTTGGTTCCTTATCTAATAGGTATTACCTGAAAGGCACAATGAAGGATCTAAAGAGACTTGGAACCAGAGGAGGTGTGAAGGGGATTCAATCAGCAAATAAGGAGTATCTATGTGCCTGATGTTGTACTAGTGCTAAGGATACAAGAACAATTAAAATTTGGTACTCTACCTTGAAAAGCTTAGTCTAGCAATGTGATAGTCTCACTTTGCGATCAAGAAAGACCGAGATCTGACTAGGATATAAACAATGGGATAAAGCTATAATCATGTATAATGTAACATGTAAACACATATGAGGAAGTGGTTAAATCTATGGTGGTGTAAGAGGTGGATGGCTTATATATCAGGCAAAGCTTTATGTTCTCAAGTTTATCTTTTAATTTAGTCCCCTAAATGCTAACATGCTAACAAATGATCCCCCATACCTTGGACTCAAAGGTCTTCAAACTTTTCTTATTCCACTAATTCAACATGTATTAAGCCCTCATTAAGACTGTATTTTTCCTGTTTGCAAAGTATGTGCAAATATGGAGAATTGGCATTAATTCTACCCTTAATCCATTTATGCCTAAGAAGAGTTAAAGGGTGAAGTTTCTATTAACAACAGTCTCAGAAACTAAGAGAATAAAGGCAGAAAGACTAGTTAAAGCCTGGGAAACATAGCAAGTCCCTGTCTCTACAAAAAAAAAAAAAAAAATTTTGATCTCTCCGTCTCTACAAATTTTTTTTTTAATGTTGGGCATGGTGGTGCACACCTGTAATCCCAGCTACTCAGGATGCTGAGGAGGGAGGACTGCTTAAGCCCAGGAGACTGAGGCTGCAGAGAGCCATGATCACACCACTGCACTCCAGCCTGGGTAATAGAGAGTGAGACCCTGTCTCAAAAAAAAAAAAAAAAAAGACTAGGCAAGAGGCTACAAAAGTGGTAAGTGCCTAATCTGAACTAGGACAGGAAAGCAGAAAGAAGGCAAAGACACCACTATTTTTTCAGAGGCAGGATAGGTAAGTCTTGATAACTAGATACAAAAGGTGAAAGATTCAAAGATGACTCTCATGTTTCTAGCAAAACTATCTGGGCACTTAAGAGTGGTATTAATTCACAGAGCAAAAAGATTTGAGGTACTAAGGAATTCTCTTTCAGTAGGCCCACTGTGAAGTACATCCAATGGAAAATTCAGATTTGGAGCTCAGGAGATTTAGACTTGGAAATCAAGAATATAAAAAGGTGAGATACTTGTTCTTTGTTAGTGCTTCAGGCCCTCTATCTTTTATTTCCTCCATCAATTAACTCTCTTCTGGATCCACTGGTCTTCCTTAGGCCAAGATGACTCCCAACCAACTCAACATTGTCCTTATTCTTCATCAACTTAACTTCCACTGTGTCTACCAAATCAATAACCAGGTCTTGACAGCTCTCACGATCTGTTGTTCTAATTCCAGTATCCAGCTGACAAGCACCCTGGACGAAAATCACAAAATCGTAACGAGATCATGTATAAAACCATACTGCCTACTCTGAATTAGACACCAACCTGGCAATCTTTTGTTTCATTTTTATAAACTTCTTATCATGTTCCTGAGAGCAAATATTCAAAACCTTCTACGTTCTTTTACCTTACCACACATAGCTTTGGTCCCTCATTTTCAGCGGAATCCCTTGCATCTAATTAATGGGGTCAATATCTTTGATCTGTTACAGAGATATAAACTGAAGTCAGACTTGTAATTCTTTAGCATGTCAAATTCACCTTAATATACAGATTCTTAGACCCTCTTCCCCTCCCCTAAAGATTCCAAGTCAATAGATCTGGTGGAAACCAGGAATCTGTGAACGCCCAGTAATTCAGAAGCAAACTTAAGAAGTCAAATTCTGAGCAACAATGTGTTTCTCTGAGAAAGAGAGGAACGGGATTCATTCTGTAATGACAGGACAAACTCATGTACCATTCAAAACGTCTTTCACAGCTAGGACTCATTTATTATTTACGTTTATAGATTTACTATAATTATACTTTGTAGCCCTACGCCGAAGGCTCTATCATCATTTACAATCCAGTCACTTACTCAAACAAGTGGATTTGCTCCGTTCTCTGCCTTTTCTCAAAATGTTCAATTTCCTTCCACTTAGAAGGCCCCCTCCGCTCTTTCTTCCGCAAAATTCAGGATCCAAGACAAATATTACCTCCATTCTGAGTCTTTCCGTACAGGACCCTCCCCAACTCACCCGCAGTACCTAATGCAGTACTACCTGCAGTAGACTTAATGCATAAGTCTACTATTAAGCAATATGGAACACTTCCATCAACCTCTACACTTTAGTATGGACCTTAGCATAATGCCTGAAAGGGTATACACTCAACAAAGTTTACTGGATTCAAGAACATGGCCCACGTACACGAGTGGCCAAACAGCCCTCACAGACATCCAAGATTCCTGGTAGGCGCTAGCTGGGATCGCTCCTGAAGCTCCACGCTGCCAATGCCACCCAAGGGTGGCCTGATGGCCAGTGCCACTCGGGACACCAGGAAGGAGAAACGCCCGAAGCGGAACACTGAGACCGGAACCCCAGTTAAGCCACCCTCCCACAGGAACAGCGGGAGCAACCAGGGCCAAACCCGGCAGACGCAGAAGCACCCGGCACCGAGTCGCCGCGTCCAGGAACCGCGGAAGCTAGGCTGAAGCGCAGACTGGTCTCGGTCGCCTCACCTTGCAATCGTTGCGGACGAACATCATGCCGTGTCCAGGGTAGATGGGCCCCGAACAGAAATAACACTTCTCGATACGCATGTTGAACCCGCGTGGGACCCCACCAAACAAACGCCAAGCTTGAGAGGAAGTGACACAGCGCCGTCGCCGGAAGTGACCTTCTTTCCCCCTTCCCCCGACCGGAAAAAGGCAAGCGTCCTTAGTTCTCGCGGGTCAGTTAGAGAAGAAGCGAACACGACTGTGCTTCCGGCGACCGTGCGGTCAAAAGCGCTGCCGTTTGACGCAGGCGCAGAGCTGCAGACTAGACCTGTTCGCCCTTACTTTGGGGAAATATGGTTCTGCGCCACTTTCTGAACTCGCTCTCACAGCGCCTATTGTTTTTTTTCTGTGTATGTCGGCATTTACGCACCTTTTATGTGTCTTTGGTTTGTGCTTTGCCCCGGAGTGCTCTCGAGTGCGCTCTCTTAACTCGTTTGTCTACTGCCTGCCCTAGACCAGCCCTCGATTCTCGTCCCATGGTGACTTGCAGGGTGTAAGCGGCGAAGAACCTGCAATCCAGCGTTGCTTCTTCGAACATTATAATGAAAACGGTTGAGTCGTTGATGCTCCAAGGACTTTACCAGCAATTTTTTTAAATATAAAATCGTGTTCTCCGTCTCCCGCTTCCCATTGTAATTAATATACATATGTAGTAAATATTTTCGGCCGGGCGCGGTGGCTTACGCCTGTAATCCCAGCACTCTGGGAGGCCGAGGTGGGCGGATCACCTGAGGTCAATAGTTTGAGACCAGCCTGACAAACATGGAGAAACCCTGTCTCTACTCAAAATACAAAATTAACCGGACGTGGTGACGCATGCCTGTAATCCCAGCTGCTCGGGAGGCTGAGGCAGGAGAATCGCTTGAATCCTGGAAGCGGAGGTTGCGGTGAGCCGAAATCGCGCCATTGCACTCTAGCCTGGGCAACAGCAGCGAAACTCCGTCTCGAAAACAACAACAACAAAAAAAAACAAATACTTTTCGCCGGAAACTACTTCCTTTCCTAGACCTGCTGTCTTTCTCCCCAGGGGCAAAACAGTTCCTTTTGTTACCTGCCAGAGCTTTTCTGTGCATAGGCAAACATGTATATTTGTGTGTTTCCCTGTCTCTACGTCCTCTTCTTTATAATACTAGTTAATATACTATTTACCCTTTTCTGCATCTTGCTGTTACCTTGTCTCCATTGGAATGTGAGCTCCATGAGGGGCAGGGATTTCAGTTCGTTTGGCTTGCAACTACATCTCAGTATCTAGAATAGTCCCTGGCACATAATAGGCATTTGATACACATTTTACTGTAAACGGGTATTTAACATTCGTTTTCATATATATATATGCCATTGTACGAAAGTATTTTAATTGGTCATTAAGCGATGGTCATTCTTATCTTTTGGTATAATAAGCATCTTTACTGACACCCCTTTTCAAGAGGGTTTATGTAGAACTGCTGGATCAAGAGAAGCTGGATATAGATATCTAATTTTAAAATTTGGCAGAGAATACTAAATTGCCTTCCAAAAGTTTTTACCAATTAACACTCAGCATCAACAAATAAGATGTCTGTTTCACTACACCCCTATGAAAAGTGATCTTTGCCAACCTGAGATGAAAATTTATCTTCTTCTTATTTCAACTTGAATTTAATTACAAATGATGTTAAGAATCTTTCACAATGTTTTTCAACTTTTTTCTGTGAATTGCCTGTTCAGGTCCTACACAGTTTTCTATTGTTGATTTTCAACAGCGCTTTACACGTTAAGGTTAGTCCTTTGCTGAAATGCATTTAGAAATTATTTCCCTATCAATATTTTAAGCTTTGCTCATGGCCTTTTTTCATGCAGAAATATGTTGTTTGTACATTCAGATTTATCCAATTTTTTATGATTTTGGATTTGGTACTTTCCTTTAAACTGCACTTCTCCAAAATTGTTTTTCAAAATGTTTTCTCTTACGTTTTGTAGTTTCATTTTTTTGCATTTGAATTTTCAGCTTGTCTGGAATTAAAGTATAAATGCCATAGGACTCCAGTGTCTTTCCTTCAGTGCTA
Organism: Rhinopithecus roxellana; assembly: GCF_007565055.1. NCBI lineage: Eukaryota > Metazoa > Chordata > Mammalia > Primates > Cercopithecidae > Rhinopithecus > Rhinopithecus roxellana. The sequence continues at coordinate 42,436,754 of NC_044553.1, forward strand.
TATGTTGATAAAGCATCCTTTCCCCCACTCACTCAAAATGTCACATCTATGGCTCCATTTCTGCACTCTGTTCCATCGTTTTACTTGTTAACGTGCCAGTGCCCAAATATTTAAATGATTATAATTTTTTAAATAACTGGGTTTACCTCCTCTCCCTTTCTATTAGTTTTCATGCTGCTGACAAAGACATACCCTAGACTGGGCAATGTATACAGAAAAGAGGTTTAATGGACTCACAGTTCCACATGGCTGGGGACGCCTCACAATCACAGTGGAAGGCAAGGAGGAGCAGGTCACATCTTACGTGGATGGCAGCAGGCAAAGAGAATGAAAACCAAATGAAAGGAGAAACCCCTTTAAAATAATCAGATCTCATGAGACTTACGCACTATCGCGAGAACAGTGTAGGGGAAACTGGCCCCATGATTCAATTCTCTCCCACCAGGTCCCTCCCACAATACATAGGAATTATGGGAGCTATAATTCAAGATGAGATTTGGGTGAGGACACAGCCAAACCATATCACCCTTCCTTGTCCTCCTTATTCATTATTTATCTGGCTATTCTTCAACATTTATCTTTTCATTTTAACTCTAGAATCAGTTTGTATAGTTATAATCTTCAAATACACACATTTTTCCTTTTATTGGATACTTTTTCTTGTCTAGTCATTCAACCAGTAATTCCAGAGTAATGTTAAATAACAAAGGCACATACCAGAAATTTTAGTAATAAGCATCTGCCCAATACTTTATTGTCAACCAAGAGACTGAAAATTATTTTACTTTTCTTTATTCTTCTCTCCTGTCCTCAACAATTACGGAAGGGGCTCACCAGTCTTTGCAACCTTTACACAATTCCTTCCCAACTATGTTCGTTCCTGCTACTTCACCAAGAAATGTTATACCCTTCCCATATACATGAACACCCAGGTCTACCCTCTTACCTTTTATGTCAGAGGCCACATCCTTTATCTGTGTTCTTAATTCCATACCTTAAGGCTTCATCTGAGACTTTGTTCCCTTCAGTCTATGAACATACTTTAGATTGAATGGTTGTGTAGCCAGCCTTAGAAATGTTCTCTTCTTTCCACCTATTTTAATGGAATACGAGATTGAACTGAAATCTTGGAAATATGATTCCTTCTCATTTTTCCTTCTTAGGATTCCTAGATCTAAGGGTATGTGTCTTTTATCATTACCGGAAAATTCTCAGTATCTTTTCATATAGTGCCTCTTCCTTCAGTTTCTCTAATTTCTCCTTCTAGAATTCCAACCAGATATAAGTTGGAGCATTTTTTCTTCCCTCTATGTCTTTTAATCCCTCCAGGACTTTCTCCTTATCTCTGTTTGCTGAATTGTGGGTAATTTCCTCTGACCAGCCTTCTAGAATTTTCTCTTCAACTCTGTCCAACCTGTCATTTAACTTCTACCATTAAGTTTTGAATATCAATGGCTATATTTTTCATTGTTGGAAGTTTGTTTTTTTTTTTAATTCAAATCAGTCTGGTATCTTTAATATTGTCTTCTTTTCTGGATTTTTTAGTTCCTTTCATGTTTGTGATTATCTTAAACACTTTGACTTTATGGTCTCCTTCTGATAAGAATATTATATGAGGTTCTTAAATGCCAAATCCTGCTGGCTGTTTGGTCTGCTGGCCTTTGCTGATGATTGGAGGTAAGGTTGAAGAAGAAATAGATTGTAATTTTTCATTGTAATCTCATCCATAGTAGGGTGTATTTTAGCCCGTGCAGAAATGTTCCATCTGCAAACATTTTTGCTGTGCTTCCACCAAGTAATCCAGAACAAATCACTTCTTTAAAATGTTAATTTTTGTTAATTTCTTGATTTAACATACCCAGAAAAATTAGGTGTTATACACTTTAACCTTCAACCTGTGTTCAAGCAGACTTGTGATTGTAAATTTTCACAAGAGATTAAAGACATAGACCAGGTCGGCCAGGCGTGGTGGCTCATGCCTGTAATCCCAGTACTTTGGGAGGCCGAAGCTCAGGAGTTCAAGAGCAGCCTGGACAAGATGGTGAAACCCCATCTCTATTAAAAATACAAAATTAGCCGGGTATGGTGGTGGGTGCCGGTAATCCCAGCTACTCGGGAGGCTGAGGCAGAGAATTGCTTGAACCCGGGAGGCGGAGGTTGCAGTGTGCCGAGATCATACCACTGCACTCCAGCCTGGGTGACAGAGCAAGACTCTATCTCAAAAAGAAGAAGAAAAATAAAACATAGACTAGGACCTGGATTTCTGTGTGTTTGGGGACAGAGGGCTGCAGTTTCAGCACCCTATTCTCAACAGGCCCACGGTTTTCTTTGTTAATTCTTTGTAGCCATTATAACAAAGCATCCTGATTACTGATACTGGCAAAACCAAACCAAAAGCAAACCACATTCAGCATCAAGTTGTTAAGTCCCCTCTGTTGTCTGTTTTCAAGGGGAAGAAGGTGGTCTTAGGGTATTACCCATATTTTTTTTTTTGAGAAATCAAGGTACATTTTAAAAAATATGTTCATACTTTATCCAGCATTATCTAAGTATTTTATAATGGAAGAGCTTATTAGTTATATAAACACCTATATTACCAATAACAGAAGACCTGAAAATACCACCATAGAGATTTCCAATTTATAAAAATACTAAGTGAAACATGTCTTAAATAGATTGTTAGTCATCTTGAAATCAACTTCAAAAGATCAGAATTTATTTCTCAGATTTCTTTTTTTGGCGGGGGGGACGAAGTCTTGCTTCGTCACCCAGGCTGGAATGCAGTGGCAAGATCTCAGCTCACCACAACCTCTGCCTCCTGGGTTCAAGCGATTCTCCTGCCTCAGCCTCCCAAGTAGCTAGGATTACAGTCATGCGCCACCATGCCCAGCTAATTTTGTATTTTTAGTAGAGATGGGATTTCTCCATGTTGGTCAGGCTGGTCTCGAACTCCCGACCTAAGGTGATCTGCCCGCTTCAGCCTCCCAAAGTGCTCGGATTACAGGTATGATCCACCACGCCCAGCCTGATAACATTTTTAATTACTTTTCCAGAATATGTTGCCTTGGCTGGCCCCTCAGTGAGCACCTAATGGAACATGTATCCCTGAATTTCATTTCCTTTGGCATTACAACCTCTGGTATGAAACTTTGTGATAAGAAATAAAGTTACGTTCACACACTAATTTGACAGACTAGACCACTTTATTATAGCTTAATTGGCACATGGTTCACTGAAGATACACTTCACTTTTACATAGGCTTGTAAATAGAAAAATACATTGATGCACAAAAAATATAGTACTTCAATACCAAACTAAAATGATTTCCAAAAAGAATACAGGTTATTTCAATAATTAAAGGTGGCTCTTGTGTGTGCACTATATCATGTATACACTTAATTGTATGTTTAAGACCAGTGGAATCTATAGCTAATTACTCGGTTGGTTCTTGAAAACTGAAACATGCAAACATTCTTATGTTTAAAGACATTTAATGTGTTATTCTAACACAAATACACCATATAAAATATGCCCTGATATGTAGCTGTAAAATTATGTTGTACTCCACTGAAGTGTTATGGCAACTATAGAAGGCACTGCTGTGTGATTATAACCCTGCTCTTTTTCTTTTTTCTTTTTTTTTTTTTTTTTTTTGAGACAGAGTCTCACTCTGTCTCCCAGGCTGGAGTGCAGTGGCGCTCTCTCGACTCACTGCAACCTTCACCTCCCAGGTTCATGTCATTCTCCTGCCTCAGCCTCCTGAGTAGCTGGGACTACAGGCGCCTGCCACCACGCCCGGTTAATTTTTTATTATTATTATTTATTTTATTTTTAGGAGAGACGGGGTTTCACTGTGTTAGCCAGGATGGTCTCGATCTCCTGACCTCGTGATCCGCCCGCCTCGGCCTCGCAAAGTGCTGGGATTACAGGTGTGAGCCACTGCGCCCGGCCGACCCTGCTCTTGAAATGTCTAAAACTTTTCCTCACTAGCATATACAATTCAAATGCACAGGCCTCAGTGACTTCTTTGGAATTTAAAAGAAGCCTTCATTTCAAGGACAGAAATATGCAAAATTTTACCAACCATGGCTAAGTTTGTTATGGGAGCAGTGGAAGGACAGTGGGAAAAAAAATAACGTTTTTCATTATACTTATAGTTTTCCTTTTTTAAAAATAAATTTAGGGGGTACAAATACAGTTTAGATACATGAATATATTGTGTAGTCGTAAAGTCTGGCCTTCTAGTGTAACCATCACCCAAATACACTTGTTTTTTTCTAATTACAGTTCTACCAAACATTTGCCACCACAAAATACATTTATTTTTATTCTTTATTTAAATTATAGTGAGTGATATTTCTCCCTAAATAGCCATTAAGATCTCTGGAAGTTTTGATCTACTTTATTCAAATCATTTTAATAAATAAGACTTTTCATCTAAATGAAATACCTTTGAATTTTATACACAACTTCCATGAAACATATATTAAAACCACCTTTAATTTGGTATGAAGACACTTTGGCAATACAGCAGAATACATGATCTTGGCAAGACCCAGCAAGTACAGTAAATGCTCATGAGCTCTATGAAAAATATAGCTACAGAATACTTCATTTCTCTTTTATTGAACTACAGTACAAATGTAACTGCTTCAATATGAACTTCTGTCTTCCACCAAATAGCAAACAGGCATCTTATGTAATTAAAAACTAATTACTTCAATTCCACCAATGGAAAAGCAAAACGAGTCGCAAATATTAACAATACAGAGCCTGCTGGTAAAGACAGAGATGAGTAATTTATATGCTAATTAAGCTGCAGCCTGAGGATGCCAGATCAACATTATAAATATGAAGAAAAAGAAACTAAATATTTACTCATCACAAATAATTCAGCATAAGCACCAGCTGTGTTCAGATGTGGCCAGCACATAGGCCAAGTATAAATGTACAATCACAGTGAACTAAAGTCATAAAATCTAGTTCCCTGACCCTTCAATCAACCATTCAGAGCAATGGGAATATAGCAGGGAGCCAGAAGTCCCACTTTGGTTGTTCATAATACATTAAGCCACCCTGCCCCACCCCAATCCCTTTCCCACCAACAAATAAGTCACCGTGAATGTACAATTGGTCAATCCAGTTTATCCAACGTCTACAGATATGTCCATGATTCGTCTTATAGTCATGTTAAATAGAATGCTTACATAAAATTAATACTCAAAGACATTGAGCTGATGTGCATGTATATTCTTATTTAACACTCAAGTGGCTTTAATGGGATTTTAGAATGTCACCTATGACATGAGGCTTTAAATCTGGATTGAAGACTGTGGCGGTTTTATGATTGCATGTAAGATCTTAAATGTAAGACTCTGGGCCTACCTACATTGAGGCAGATGACAGTACCCTCATTCATTCTACATAATAAATACACTCTCCTGTGACTGCAAAATTCTAAATCCTTGAATGATTTACTATAATAGGCTAAGGCTTTATAAGGCACTTTTGGCTCTAAAATATTTCTCCTAACTCTCAAGCTAAATCTTAAAGAAATATTTCAAAGCTGCAACAAATTAATTTTAAAACCAGATGCTTTATTGGTAGGTCTAATGGGGATGGTGAGAAGCAATTTGTACACAATGCCCATTCATCTCTCGCTGTGCCATGTATCAATCAGAGAGAAGATCCCAGGCATGGGCCACCTCAACTACTATGTCGCTTACTTGACTTCTCAACAGCCACATGCCCCTTTCTCCTTTTCTTCACTTAACTGATCCATAGAGGCATGACCATTTGATCGCACCACTCCTTCAGGAATCCAGGACTTGTCCACACACCGTTCCATTCGCTTCATTATCAGGTCCAGAAGCATCTCAATTGCTTGGCTTATGTTTGTCCCATTGGCAGCACTAGTTTCAAAGTAGGGGATTCTGGAAGACAGAGACAACTCAGGTAACAACATGTGGAGGGAAAGGACAGTGACCTTTGCTCTTGATAAATCAAATTAGAGAATCGATAGAATACAGATATACAAGGTGACAAACATTTTACCACCCCAGAATACATTAAAAAGTGAAAAAGACAATAAAATACTCACACTGCATTTCTAGTAGATATGCAAAACTGGAAATTTTAGACTCTTCAAAATATCAATTTTCGGCTGGGCACAGTGGCTCACGCCTCCCAGCACTCTGAGTGGCTCAGGTGGGCAGATCACCCAAGGTCAGGAGTTCAAGACCAGCCTGGCCAACATGGGGAAACCCCATCTCTACAAGAAATACAAAATTAGCCAGGAATGGTGGCATATACCTGTAATCCCAGCTACTGGGGAGGCTGAAGTTCCAGAATCACTTGAACCTGGGAGGCAGAGTTTGCAGTGAGCCAATATTGTGCTACCGCACTCCAGCATGGGCAATAGAGTTAGACTGCCTCAAAAAAAAAAAAAAAAAAAAAAAAAAATTCATTTTTTTAAAGGAGCATATTTATGCTATATATATTTTGGTAATATATATTGATTTACTATAAAAAGATTTATAAAATGATATAAAGTAGGGGATTCTGGAAGACAGAGACAGAATTAAATCTTTTTTCGTTTAAGTTGTTGGAGGATTTTTTGTTTGTTTTGAGACAGAGTCTCTGTCACCCAGGCTGGAGTGCAGTGGCACGATCTCAGCCCCCAGGTGACTTCGCAGGCATCGATCCTCCCACCTCAGCTTTCCCAGTAGCTGGGACCACAGGCGCACACCACCATGCCCGGCTAATTATTGTATTTTTTTGTAGAGACAGGGTTTTACCATGTTGCCCAGGCTGGTTTCGACTCCTGAGCTCAAGCTGCCCACCTGCCTCAGCCTCCAAAGTGCTGGGACTACAGGTGTGAGCCACTGCACCCGGCCTAGTTGTGAGAATTTAAAACTTGATTCTTGGTATGAAAGCTGTTTAAATTCCTCTATGTGAAAAGTAAAACTTGAAAACTGTTAGAAGAAAAATAAGAGACTATCTTTTTGACATTGAGATAAGAAAGGATTTCTTAATATAGCCACAAAAGCTCAAACCACAGAGAAAAAGTTTGATAATCTTGACAATGTTAAAATTTAAAACTTTGGTGCCACAACATATATCATAAGCAAAGCTAAAAGATGAGCGACGGGCCAAAATACATGATATTTCATGTAACTTGCAAATGGGTTAGCATCTGAAAAAATAACTCCTCAAATGAATTAAAGTAATAAACAAGATAATACAAAATAGACTAAGGATATGCACAGGAAATTCTAAGAAATTACATTTATGAAAAAATGTTCAACCTTACCCAAAATAAGGGAAATGCACATTAAAATAATGGTATATTAACTCACACCCATCAGATTGGCAAAAATATAAAAATTTCCCAATATCAAGTATTGCCAAGCAGAAGAAACAGGAACATGCATTTACTGCTGATGTAAATATAAATTGTTGTAACTACTTTGGAAAATAAGATGGTAATAATCTGGTAAAACTGAAACATGCATGCACTATGACCCAGCAACAGCCCTTCTGGGTATACACCTAAAGCAAAGCCAAGGCATGCTGATGGGCAGGAAGTGAGTTACAGGGATACCTGAGACATCAGCAGTCCCTCAGTCCTTAGGGCAACTGAGAAGGTCTTAGGGCAGCCAGAGTTCCTGAACCAGTCTCCTCCAACCTTGAGCAGCCTTATCTATTTATCCCAGTGAGCTGCACAAATATTATCATTTTCTGCAGGTGTCATGCTATGAAAAATATTGAGAAACCCTGTCCTGGAGCAGCACTATCCAACACAACTTCCCACAATGACAGGAACTTTCCGTATCTGTGTCATCCAGTACAATAACTACTAGCCACATGTAGCTATTGAATACTTGAAATGTGGCTAATGCAACCAAAAATGTGACTTTTTTTTTTTTTTTTTTTTTTTTTTTTTGAGACAGGGTCTCATTCTGTCACCCAGGCTGGAGTGCGGTGGTGCAGTCTCAGCTCACTGCAACCTCTGCCTCCCAGGTTCAAGTGATTCTCGTGCCTCAGCCTCCCAAGTAGCTGTGACTACAGGCACATACCACCACTCCCAGCTAATTTTACCATGTTGGCCAGGCTGGTCTCAAACTCCTGACCTGAAGTGATCTGTCTGCCTCCCCTCCCGAAGTTCTGAAATAACAGGCGTGAGCTACCACACCTGGCCAAAAAACCTGAACTTTTAATTTTAACTTAAATAGCTACATGTGACTAGTGGCTATCATACTGGATAGCGCAGCCCTAGAAAAGCTCTCATATATGTACACATGGCATCGTCTAATGGAATAGATATTGCAGAACTATTTGTAATAGGGAAAAAATTAACCTAAATGTCCATCAATAAGTGCATGAATAGTGATATTTTTGTACAATGAGTTATACAATGCTTAAACTGTATCAACTTGGCAAAAATTAAATGTTGAATTAAAAAAACAACTTGTATGATACAAGATCATTTGTGTAAAGAACACAAAATAATTACACATCATTATAAAAACATCTATGTAGTAAAAGTATAACTTCTTGGACTAGAAATATATAATTTTGACAGCTTTTAGCTAAACGTAACAGAAAATTGTGGCTCAAATTGGCATGAATCACAAGTAGGAATTTATTGTCATGCATAATGAACACAGACCTAGAGTTTCCAGTGTTAATTTGGTTGCTGAACAGTAGAAACAAAGAACCTAGATTCATCTCATCCTTCTGTTCTGCCATCCTCCACATGTCACCTTTGTCCACAGTCTCCCTTCATGGCCCCAGAAGTTAAAACATTCCAGGCATCACATCTCAACACACCAAAGTTCCAAGAAAAAAAGGACAGGACTCTCTTCCTCTGTGTGCCTCCCTCAGGAAAGAGGAAATCTTTCCCAGAAGTCCCTGGCAGACTTTCCCTCATGTCTCATTGGTCAAAACTGTATCACATGCCAATGCCTAAACCAAACTCTGGCGAGAGGAATGGTACACCCCCATCACTGGCTTAAACCAGTCTGCCTGGACTGGGGGCTGGCACCTGCCTCTCTTAAGTAGGATGTCCTCTAGAAGCAGACTAGATAGCTAAAGGAAATTGGGATTCTATAAAGAAAGGCATGAATATTGTCTAGGCAACCAACAACATCTGCTATAGGAAGTAAATATAGTGTGGTTCCCTCTGAGGAGGTAGGGAGGAGAATGGAATCAGCAAGGAATTTTATAAGGAGCTTCAATTGTATCTCTAAGAAAACTTTATTTTTTATTTATGCATAATATCGTTTCAGAGTCAATATGATTATTTAATACATTGATATAATTTGTAAAGATTAGTATACTTGGGGTAGCCATAATCTCAAATATTTGTCTTTTCACATAGAACGATTTAAATTTTTCTCTCCTAGCTATTTCAAGATGTACAATAGATTATTGTAAACTATAGTCACCCGACTAGTCCATCTAACAGTACATCTTATTTCTTCTATCAAACCATATATTTGTACCTATTAATCAACTTCTCTTCATCCTCCACTCCCTCCTACCCTTCCTGGCCTCTGGTATTCACAATCTACTCTCTATCTTCATGCGATCCACCTTCGTAGCTCCCACATATGAGTAAGAACATGCAACATTTGTCTTTCTGTGTTTGGCGATTTCACTTAACATAATGATCTACAGTTCCATCTAAGCTGCTGCAAATGACAGGATTTCATTCTTTTTATGGTGGAATAATATTCCATTATATCTATAAACCATATTTTATTTATCCATTCATCCATTGATGGGTACTTAGATTGAATGCGTATCTTAGCTATTGTGGATAGTGCTGCAATAAACATGGGAGTACAGATAGCAAACATCTTTTTGATATATCTGATATATATCTATATATATCTTTTGGAGATATATTTATATCTCCAAAAGTAAATAGAGCTTACATAAAACTTATAAGAAAACTTCCACTAATATATATACACATATATACATATATACATACACATGTATATATACATACACATATATACATATATATACACATACACATATGTATTAGTGGAATTGCTGGATCATATGGTAGTTCTACTTTTAGTTTTTTTTTAAAAAAAAAATCCATACTGTTCTCCATAGTGCTTATACTAATTTACTTTCCCACCAACGATGTACAAGGGTTCACCCTTCTCTGCATCCTCACCAGCATCCACTATTGCCTGTATTTGGGGTTTTTTTTTTTGGCGGGGGGGCGGGGATTACTGCCTATATTTTGGATAAAAGTCATATTAACTGGATGAGATGTTATCTCATGGGCGGGGATTACTGCCTACATTTTGGATAAAAGTCATATTAACTGGATGAGATGTTATCTCATTGTAGTTTTGATTTGCCTTTCTCTGAGTAGTGATGTCGAGCATTTTTTCATACACCTGATTGCCATTTGCAGATCTTCTTTTGAGAAATGTCTATTCAGATCTTTTGCCTATTTTTAAAACAGATTATTGGTTTTTGCTATTGAGTTATTTGAGCTCCTTTTATATTCTGGTTATAAATCCCTCATCAGATGGGTAGTTTGCAAATATTTTCTCCCATTCTGTGAGCTGTATCTTCATTTTGTTGTTTCCTTCGCTGTGCAGAAGCTTTTTAGCTTGATATAAATCCCATCTATCTAGTCTTGTGTTGGTTACCTGTGTTTTGTGGTCTTACACAAAAAGTTTTTGTCCAGACCAATGACCTGGAGTGTTTCCCAAATGTTTTCTTCCAGTAGTTTCATAGTTTCAAGTCCAATATTTAAGTTTTTAATTCATTTTGAGTTGATTTTATATATGGTGAGAGATAGGGGTCTAGTTACATTGTTCTGCATGTGGATATCTAGTTTTCCCAGCATCATTTATTGAAGAGAATGTCCTTCCCCATTGTTCTTGGCACTTTTGTCCGAGATGAGTTGTCTGTAAATGTGTGGATTTATATCCAGGTTCTCTGTTCTGTTCCATTGGTCTATGTGTCTGTTTTATGCTAGTACCTGATTTGGTTACTATAGCTTTGTTGTAAACTTTGAAGTCAAGTAGTATGATGTCTCCAGCTTTGTGCTTTTTTCCTCAGGATTGTTTCGGTTATTGAGGGTCTTTTGTAATTCCATATAAATTTTAGGATTTTTTTGGTATTTGTGAAGATATTATTGGTATTTTGATAGGGATTGCATTGAGTCAGTAAATTGCTTTGGGAAGTGTTATTTTAACAATGTTAATTATTCCAGTCCATAAGCATGGAGTATTTTTCCATTTTTGGTGTCCTCTTCCATTTCTCTCATCTGTATTTTATAGTTTTCCTTGTATAGATGCTTCACTTCTTTGGTTAAATTGATTTCTAGGTATTTCACATTCTTTGTAGCTATTGTAAATGAGATTGTTTTCTTGGTTTCTTTTTCAGATTGTTCCCTGTTGGTGTATATAAATGCTAATGATTTTTGTATGCTGATTTTGTATCCTACAACTTTACTAAATTCGTTGATCAGTTCTGTTTTTTTTAGTGTAATCTTTAGGTTAGAAAAATATTCTGAAAGCAGGCCTGTGGCAAGGAAGGCCCAGAAAAGTTAAGCGGTCTGATCAATGTCATTCAGTTAATAAATGACAGAGAAGCAAGCAGGCTCTTCCTGTTTTCCTACACAGCTCCTCATATACTATACTACATCTTGTAAAACAAAACAGGAAATGTCTTCTCAGTGTTTAGTTCATAGATTGCTGATTTCCAAAACTACTAACTAGAAGAAAAAAAAAATTGGGTGGATTCAAATTTTGCAACATGCTATTTTATTAAATGAGTTTTCTGGACTATAACTATTTCTTTTTTTTTTTTTCTTAGCTTTTCCCCCTTTTCTGCTTCAGGGATTTCTTGTATATTCTCTTCAGAGTGTTCTGGTTTGCCTGAATTGAAACAAGCTGATACATATGAGTCATTTAAAATGGAAGAAAATAATAACAAAAATTATTTCTTGAGCTACCCAGTACTACGTGTCTTACATGCATGATTCACTAAATATAATGACTACTGTATTCAGGAACACAATATTCCCATTTCACAAATGATTAAGGCTGAGAAAGATGAAAGGAACTTGCCCAATTCACAATGCTACAAAGTAGTGGAGTTAGGATATGGGTCCACAGCTAATTCCAATGCAGCCATCTTAACCATAGGTTCTACTGATTCCAAACTAGTATGAGGGTTTTCAAAATAAATAAATTGTATGCACCACACAAGAAAAAAACGCTGGCTTTGGGGAGTAATCAGAGGTCACTGGCCATGTTTATCAAAGGCTTTGCCACTTACCAACTCCAGACTATATTTCTGGACCATACACTTGAAGACATTCTGAATTTTACAGCATCAAGATCCCCAAGAGCATCAAATCTTTTTTTTTTTTTTTTTTTTTTTTTTTTTTTTTTTTTTTTTTTGAGACAGAGTCTCACTCTGTTGCCCAGGCTGGAGTACAGTGGCATCATCTTGGCTCACTGCAAGCTCCACCTCTCGGGTTCACGCCATTCTCCTGCCTCTGCCTCCCGAGTAGCTGGGACTACAGGCGCCCGCCACCATGCCCGGCTAATTTTTTGTAATTTTAGTAGAGACGGGGTTTCACCATGTTATCCAGGATGGTCTTGATCTGCTGACCTCGTGATCTACCTGCCTCAGCCTCCCAAAGTGCTGGGATTACAGGCGTGAGCCACCACGCCCGGCCCATCAAATCTTAAGTATACATTTGTTTTGTTATCCAGAGACCTGTGGTACAGGTGTAATTTTTAAATAACTCACAAAGCATTGCTTCAAAACTGTATGGCTGTTTTTCACATAATCTTGAGAAATCAGTCTTCTTGTCGAAGTCATCCTTTATACATTTGAGATGGTCTTTGCAACAGGATTAATCGCCTGACAAATTCATCTTGCTTTTCAATAAAGCCATGAAAGTCATGATATCATTGTATTTCCTTCAACTGTTGACTTCATTGTGACCATTTGTGAGGAATCTAACCAAAATGCTCTTGGATATCAAAACAACAAAGCAGTTATTTTATCATCTCAGGGAGTCCTGCAGTTGAATTCAGTAAAATTAGAACTTTAAAGTCCTCCACGATTACTTTTCTTAAAGAATGTTTTTGTTTTTCTGTATTCTCATAGCATGTAAACAACTACATCAGTGACTCTGATTACAATTTACTTTACTCTTTTATTCTTTCTTGGCCAGTAACAGCTTCTATATGAGAGCTTGGTAAAGTTTTCTTTTTTAACTTCTTAATGCTTTTACAGATCTTTTCAGAACTCTTTCACTTCTGACGTTACTAAGAAGCATATTTCGATCAGGGGTTCCCAATCCCCAGGCCATAGACTGGTACCAATCCATGGCCTGTTAGGAACCAGGCCACACAGCAGGAGGTAAGCAGGGGGCCAGCAAGCAAGTGAAGTTTCATCTGTATTTACAGCTGCTCGCCATCACTCGCATTACCACCTGAGCTCTGTCTCCTGTCAGATTAGCAGCGTCATTAGATTCTCATAGGAGCACAAGCCATATTGTGAACTGCACATGTGAAGGATCTAGGTTGTACTCTCCTATGAGAATCTAATGCCTGATGATCTGTCACTGTCTCCTATCACCCCCAGATGGGACTGTCCAGTTGCAGGAAAACAAGCTCAGAGCTCCCACTGATTCTACATTATGGTGAGCCATATAATTATTTCATTATATATTGTAATGTAATAATAATAGAAACAAAGTGCACAATAAATGTACTATGTTTGAATCATTCCAAAACCACCCTCACCTCCACTGGTCCATGGAAAGATTATCTTCCACGAAACTGGTTCCCGGTGCCAAAAAGGTTGGGGACCACTGATTTAGAGGATATATGTGCAGGGACATTAGGCTATTTTTCCATTATGATGCCTCAGTAATGCTGTCTTATTATTTGGTAACTTCCTCCAGGAGGTGAAAAGGCCTTGCAACTGAATCTCTGCAATTCTCTGTTTTAGGACAGCTATTAAAAACTGGTTGAGAAACTATCACCTCATTTGAGTGTTTATCCACCCACCTGTGAGTTCTGCAAGGCAGAGTTGCTCCACTAAGTCTACCACGCTCATCTTCTATCATCCTTTTATTTGCTGACTCTAAAATATCTTAATCAGAAAAAAGTTTGTTGGGAAAAATGACATGGTCTTAGCAGTTTTTAAATTTCCTGCTTGCCTCTTACTTACTGTCAATCTTTTTTCCTCCATCTTCATCTATCACCTTGCCCACGAAATGAAGATAATGCATCTCTGTCCCCCACTAGTCACATGTAATATTTGATTAATAACTTGAAGAGGCAATCATTTGTGACTGGAGTCAATAAGTGTTTATTTTCAAGAATCTATAATATTATTGAGCTAAAATCCTGGGGATAGTTTGTGATGCCATTGCTACAAGAATAGAATTTTAGAATGAGATTTTTCAAAATATAAATAGTTACATTTTCTTCATTATGATCTTTCTCAATTATATCCATTAAAAATCAGTTAATGTCCACAGAACATTTCTTATACTTAAGGAGAGGGCTTGACCATTCTATCACCTTTCAGAAATACATTACATGAAAAAGCAGTTGAAAAACTCGGATCTCCCCCAACAGAATAAATTGGAAATATTTTAAAAAGTAGTTGAACAGTAAACTTTTTTAAAATACTAAATCACAATAATGTATACTTCATTTTAAAAATTCTCTCAAAATCAGTTATAAATATCTTTCCAACTCCAGGGTCTCCAGCCTCATTTGATTCCTTAATTTTCCTCCACGGCTCCTAAAAATTACCTCACCATCATTTTTGAGGAATAAATGAGAAAACATAGTTGAAAGTACTTTAAAAACTATAAAACCTATGCATGGAAGTTATCGACAGCATGAATCAATGGTTAAGAGTTATAACCTCAGGCTGGGCATGGTGGCTCACGCCTGTAATCCCAGCACTTTGGGAGGCTGAGGCGGGTGGATCACCTGAGGTCAGGAGTTCAAGACCAGAAACCCCATCTCTACTAAAAATACAAAAATTAGCCAGGCATGGTGGCAGGTGCCTGTATCCCAGCTACTCAGGAGGCTGAGGCAGGAGAATCACTTTAACCCAGGAGGCGGAGGTTGCAGCGAGCCGAGATCACGCCACTGCACTCTAGCCTGGGCAACAGAGGGAGACTCCATCTCAAAAGAAAGAAAAAAAAAAAAAAAGTCATAACCTCTGGAGTCAGGCTGCCTGGATTCAAATCCTAGTACTACATCTTACCGACTGTGATTCTGACAAAAGTTTAACCTCTGTGCCTCTGCTGCTTCATCTGTAATACCAAATAACATCAATGTCTTCTTGTAAGGATTAAATGAGTTAATATTTAAAGCACTTAGATCAGAACCTGACACATAGTACAAACAATAAATGTTTCCTATTTCCAACACAGAATTGGGTTAGGTGATAAAAGCTTATTTGTAATTATGTTGTTTAAAACTCAGAACACAGCCAGGCAGTGGCTCACACCTGTAAAACCCGGCACTTTGAGAGGCTGAGGCAGGTGGATCACCTGAGGTCAGGAGTTCGAGATTAGCCTGGCCAACATGGTGAAACCCCGTCTCTACTAAAAATACAAAAATTAGGTGGGCATGGTGGCATGTGCCTGTAGTCCCAGCTACTAGGGAGGCTGAGACAGGAGGATCTCTTGAACCCAGGAGGCAGAGGTTGCAGTGAGCTGAGATGGTGCCACTGCACTCCAGCCTGAGCAACAGAGGGAGACTCTGTCTCAGAAAAGAAAAACAAAAACTCAGAATACATCATCCCAAAAATGCAATGTCACTAGCAACATGGTAAACATTAAATTCTCAGTCTGTGTGTTGTGTGAAATAAAAATAAAAATAAATTTGCAGACTAACCAAGAACATTGGTTTAATCAACAGTGTAGCTGATCTATAAAATCCACAACACTGTTCTAATTCTGGTACCTGGGACCATGCCTCCCTACATCAGAGATGCTGCACTCAGACCCATCCTGGCCAAAGTGCTTCATGCCCCAAAGCATTTGCCTCCCTCACTCCTCATCAAACTCCTCACTTTCCAAGCAATCTTCATTAAATGCTGGAAGAAAATGGATCTTACTCTACTGATTAATACTGAGGTCTAAATGACTGACGCTTCTAGCAGAGCTGTGAGCTACTGTCCACTGTTTATTAACTTAAGCAAATATTTAATTGGTATAATTTCAAGGTATAAGAGTTCTAACTTTTCAAGTTACTCATGCTAAAAGATGCACAATATTAACAAGACATAGTTTAGATTTGTAACTCCAAATTCAAGTAACAAACTTCTTTCAATTAAAAGTATTATTTTCTTGCCATTTGTAAACCTCTAGGTCATGGGACCAGGAGTCAGGTTAACAACTTTAAAATCTTTAGACCAATCATTCAGAGTTTTCTGAGCAATTTGAGGCAGTAAGATTTTCATTTCTACAGGAATAAGTGAATAGAGTTCACTCCATTCTCAGCACTGTGCCAGAGTAGTATTGAGCTATAATCTCATCTAGCAAACTAGATGAGAGCCATAGAAAAGACCCTGAATTAAGACTTTCTTTCCATAAGAAAATCATGTTCCAGGCTGGACGCGGTGGCTCACCTGTAATCCCAGCACTTTGGGAGGCCAAGATGGGTGGATCACTTGAGGCCAAAAGTTCAAGACCAACCTGGCTAACATGGTGAAACCCCATCTTTACTAAAAAAAAATATATAAAAATTAGCTGGGCATGGTGGTGCACATCTGTAGCCCCAGCTACTCGGGAGGCTGAGGCAAGAGAATCGCTTGAACCTGGGAGGCAGAGGTTAGAGTGAGCCGAGATCGTGCCATTGCACTCCAGCTGGGTGACAGAGCTAGACTCCAACTCAAAAAAAAAAAAAAAAATCAAGAGAATATATTGTCCCCATTTTAACCATAGAAAGACTGCTATTGTTCCTTCTCTCCACATGGTGGTGCTAATGTAGCACCACCATGGAGCCCTATTGCGAAAGCCAAAAAAATGTGCTGCTAATCGTATTATCAGTGCTGCTAATCGTATTATCAGTCTGTAAGTGGCCACTGAAAGGCCATTTGGAGTACATGCAGACCATCAATTATAATGCATTTTCCAAAAGTAGATTAATCATAAATTTTAAAATAAAAAATGTAAGTAAACAGATTCAAATTATTGAGAGGGGCATGAGCATTTGCAGTTTTTCACCAAGATCTTGCTTGTGGCGTAGGTCAGCATTCTGATTTCTTTTCCATTCTTTATTCTCACAAAACTAGAAGATCCTAAATCTCAGTCAGAGGTTGCCAGGAATGACAGCGAGTAGGTTTGGTGGTCAAATGACTCTAGATATTTGGCTCCCATGTGGATCTAGAAATTATGAAGAAATGTCTCACTAAAGTGAGAAGTGAGTTTCACACTCCTTTTCATAGCCTGTTGGATGCTAATTGAACAACATTTCCAGGAAACAGCTGCTGTGCTGACTGTTGGAACCTGGGAGATGGTGGCAAATGAAATCCAGATCCTCTGCTGAGTTAAATGGAGCTCTGCAAATCAGTCTTTTATGTTTGATTATGGCTTATTTGTGTACTTTTCGAACATGCCCAATGCTACATCGCTAAGTTATTTCTCAAATCAAGAAAAGATGTAATCAAGTTTGTAAAGAATTAAACTATTAGAGATCAAGCTATTTGTACCACACTTCATCTAGTTCAAACTAGGGAAGACACTGAGCATGCTGTTGAACTAAGCTACTTGAAATCCCTGAAACGATCCATACTGATATTATTAATGTTGTAAATAAATATTTTTAATTCCTCTTTCATTCCAGAAACTCTTGAGCATCTTCCTCAGCAATAACCAGCAGCCTTCAGTAGGGAGAACAACATCTTAAATTTGCTGCCCATCTCTTTGCACAGCACACAAAATATGTACATTCAGTTTTCATTCTTAATTCATATTCTTTTTTTCTTTTTTTTTTTTTTAAGAGACAGAGTCTCGCTCTGTTGCCCAGGCTGGAGTGCAATGGTGTGATCTCGGCTCACTGCAATCTCTGCCTCCTGGGTTCAAATGATTCTTCCGCCTCAGCCTCCCAAGTAGCTGGGATTACAGGCACCCTCCATCATGCCCAGCTAATTTTTATATTTTTGTAGAGATGGGGTTTCACCATGTTGGCCAGGTTGGTCTTGAACTCCTGAGTTCAGGTGATCCACCCACCTCGGCCTCCCAAAGTGCTGGGATTACAGGCATGAGCCACCGTGCCTGGCTTTAGATCATATTCACATTTTTCTCTATTTTCCTCAACTCTGAATCAAAAACAAAGGCTTATTATACCACCAACTATCCTCTGTGAATAAAGTGTGGACAGACATTTCAATGCAACCACATTTAGTCACAGAGTGAAGCCCTTGTCTGCTCACTTGTGGTTGGTGCTCCCTCACTACCAATGCCACAGTCCCTTCCCAGCCTACATCATAGGGGATGTAATTAACTGGGCGAGAAAAAAATCTTCCTCTCTTTAGCATGGATTTTCCAATGAGAAGTCATTGAGCGTATTTCACTCATTCATGCATGGCACAAGTAGACAACTGGTTCATATCCTGTACAAGGTTGACTTTGTCCAAAGAAAATACCGCTAGCATGCTCACCTGTCAAGCAAAATATCTGCTAGCGTGCGTATGTGATAGGAACTCAAAGTGTTGTCTTGAACCAGCAGCAGCAACATCTGGAAACTGATCATCAGTGTAAATTTCTGGGCTCCAACCCAGACCTACTGAATCAGAAACTGTGGGACCCAGCGTTCAGGTGACTGATTCTGATGCGCACTGAAGCTTGAGATCTAATAGTACCTTCTGAAAGAGGAATGTTGCCAATATTTCATTCTGCTTTCTCTTCTATTTGTCACTGACTTCGTAGCTATCTTTTTAAAGTGTTTCAGGAACCATGTGAACTGTAATCATTTGGCTGGCAGAAGTGCAAATTTGAACAACTTTGGTTTGTTCTCTTCTCTAACTTCATTGACAATATCACTCAATATAATACACTAGAAACCATTATGTTGCATTTGTTCCAGGAAAATTCAATTGGTTTACCATAGAGATCACTTTGATTTGTTAGGAAGTGACCTGAGAGCTTCATATTACAATTTAACCAAGTTTCACGGCAAGAACAAAAACAAACAAACAAACAAACAAAAAAAAAAAAAACATGGAAAATTAGGGGTAGACTCAGGTCACTACAAATTTTTTTTTTCTGATATTCATTATCATGCATACAATTTGCCCTTTACATTTTTGTCTGTTGTATGAATTCCTCATTCTCAAATTTACTTGTCCCAGCACACACAGATTAATATTCCATATTCGTACTGCAGTGTTCTTCATTAGGCTTACAAAGTTCTTCTGAGACATGGTTTTTTATTCTTTGAATGCATGTCTATTCCAGAGAACCACCTGTAAACCAATGATCTGGGTTTTTTTTTTAATTTGTTTATTTTTGTTTGTTTGTTTTTTAAGACTGAGTTTTGCTCTTGTTGCCCAGGCTGGAGTGCAATGGTGCGATCTTGACTCACTGCAACCTCTGCCTCATCAGGATTCAAGCGATTCTCCTGCCTCAGCCTCCTGAGTAGCTGGGATTACAGGTGCCTGCCACCACACCCGGCTAATTTTTTTGTATTTTTAGTAGAGATGGGATTTCACCATGTTGGCCAGGCTGGTCTAGAACTCCCGAATTCAGGTGATCCACCTGCCTTGGCCTCACAAAGTGCTGGCATTGCAGACATGAGCCACCGCACCTGGCCCCAATGATCTGTTTTTATGAATTGAGAATAGAAGACAGCAAAATAGTAACAAAAAATAATATAAATTTATCAAACAACATACAAATTATATGAAGACATGCCATAAACTTTATCCTGTTTTCTGACTGTTAGCACATGGTTAAACTAAACAATATAGTCCTTTAGTGCATGTGCAACCAATGTAAATGTTATAAGAATGAAACAAAACACCTGTGGAAATAATCATTAAAGTTATATGCCATATTTGTGAAATGCATGTGAACCAAATTGTTCCATCATATTTTCCTCTGAAAGTGTCAGCCTACCGAACTACATGTTATGCTTTCTGTATATTCTAAGGGACTCTGTTTTCAGCCCTTTTCTTTCTTCAAGACTTTCAATCATTATCTGCTAAATCCTCTTTTCTCATTTTAACCCAATTCAAAAACTATAGATTGAGCTTCTCTCTATGAAATACTCCATAACCATCGTGACCTGGGCACAGGTCATCCCTCACATACCCCATATGACAGAAGGAAAGGTTAGGTTCTGTGATACCAGACAGGCTGTAGAATCCTAAGAACCAGGCACAGGAAACAAGCAAAGGGCTGAAAATGCCCACAGGGACAAGAGGTCAAGCCTGACCCTCCCCGCCCAGTACTTGAGAATATACTCGAATGTGCTTGTTTGATCTAGCTAACTCCTCTAACTGCTTTTTTCCCTTTTTTTTTTTTTTTTTTGCATTTACTGACATACTCTCAAAAGAATGCTCTAGATCCATGGTTTCCATTGCTTCATCACTTACTTCCTCCTCACCCATTGCAACACACCTCACAGCTTCAACACTTCAGTATTCTCTGTGGTATCTGATCTCTCCCTGTTTCTTTTCTACTACATTACATGAGTGCCTCTCAGGGGAGCAGGGGGACATTTCAGAATGGCTGGTAAGGCTCTGTCAACCTCTGCCTCAGAATCACCTAAGTCACGGGTTCTCAACCATTGCACATGAAGATCACGTGGGGAGCTTTTAAAAGATACCAATGCCCAGGCTTTGTAATAAGTCAACTTGGCTAGGCTAAACAACATTTCCAGAATTCCCTGTCTGGTTAGAGTGGGCCACAAAAGAGATTTGGGGGCAATTTTGGGGGTGGGAAGTGAAGCAACATCCATTTCATAGCCCTCATACATTGTCGCTTATCTGCTGGCTCATCTTGTTGGCATAAACCTGCAACTAGACCTGCACCTGGGCCAGGTGAATGTTGTTAGCCCTCTGACAAAGGGCCCCAGTTTCTGCAGGACACCCCCACCAGCCAGGTCAGAAGCAACAGGAAGTGACATGGGTTTTAGTCCCTCACCATGGGCACAAGCTGGTTCTCACTTTTTCCATCTATTACCCACTTCACATCCTTCTTCCCTTCCTGTCTGCCTGTCCTGTCCTTCAAAACTTCAGCATCAGACACAAAGACAACACCTTACAGAGAGTACTTACCCAGCTCCCACAATTGCATATGCTCAAATTCCTGTAACAGAGCCCTTCATGTATAGGTACGCTTCTTCAGTTGAACCCTGCCAGAGAAACTCCTCCAGACCAATTATGGCTGATGATCAGAGGTGAAGCCCAGACATGAGCATGGGTTAAAAGTTCTCCGGATGTTTCTAACATGGTTAAACACCATCTGCCCTAGGGTAAAAACCTCTACATGCAATTGCAAATCCTTGCCAGAGTAAGCCTATAGTGGAGGGGAGTCCTTTAGCTGAGCTAGACTTGAAAAAAACCTAAAATCCTGCCCCACTCTATGTGTTTTTCCTGATTTATTCTTCCTTTTCCTTTTTCACAAAGCTAGCCTCTGCCCACCTCACAGACCACTGCAATCTATCAATCTCTAGTCTTTCCTCTCTCTCCACCTTACAGCCTCTAGACTGATCTGGAAATGTAAACATAACATCCCTCCATGCTCAAAGACTTTCAGCAACTCCCTGTCCCCCAGGAATCAAATCTAATCTCCTTACCTGGTATTCAAACCTCTCCAGAGTCCGGCTTCTTCCTACCTGGCCAACCTATCCTCCCCATCCCTTCGCAGTAGAAACCCTACCAGCTTTCCGAACCTCTATCAACCAAAGAGAGAATAAAGAAGATCACACAATAAAAAGGGAAAGGTTTTTCCTTGGCCTCCTTGGATTCTGCCAACCACCAAGGCCACAAGCTGGGTAACATCCCCTATGCCATCTACACCATCTCTATTTCCCTCCCCTCCCTTCTCAACCCACTTGCTTCCTTCCTCTTTTAATGCTAGTAAGGGTTTGAATTTACATATGGGTTCTCATTGTATGAGAGGTAGAAAGAAAGTAAAGTACAAATTCCTTTTAGAGGCACCCTTAACACTTTAATACTTTAATAAGCAGCAGCTGACCACTTCTTTCATGTCCAATTCATGCTGCTGCTGCTGCTATGATCCTATTCCCAGAACTCAAGGAGAACGACAGTATTTTGCCGACCCTCCACCACAAGACCATAGACTAAGCCGAAAGAGATCTCACACTCCTCTCCCAGCATAGAAATTTCAAAACCAGCACCTAGTCTGCAATAACCAATAAGCTCTTCTTATATGCTAGCGTTCTCTATAATAGTATATGAAGTGGCTTTGAAATTTCCTTGCTGAGGCTGGGTGTGGTGGCTCATGCCTGTAATCCCAGCACTTTGGGAGGCTGAGTGGGTGGATTACAAGGTCAGGAGTTCAAGACCAGCCTGGCCAATATGGTGAAACCCCGTCTCTACTAAAAATACAAAAATTAGCCAGGCGTGGTGGTGGACTCCTATAGTCCCAGCTACTTGGGAGGCTGAGGTAGGAGAATCGCTTGAACCCGGGAGGCAGAGGTTGCAGTGAGCTGAGATTATGCCACTGCACTCCAGCCTAGGCAACAGAGTGAGACTCTGTCTCAAAAAAAAGAAAAAAGAAAAGAAAGGAAAAGAAAAAAGAAATTTCCTTGCTTAACATGGAGGATTTCTTTACCCCAGGAGTCTCCTATTTGCATCTTGGAAAGAAGACCTTACACTCTTAAGGCGCCTCTGAGACAACTCAAAGTTGTCTCTCTGCAAATGCCAAGAGCTTGAGAAAATGGGACCAAAGCACCGAAGGAAGCCCTTGCCACATGCATTTTCAAAGGATCCTACTATCATATAATATAAAAAGGAAACATTCAACATGCCCCAAGGCCTATGGCTGAGGTTTTGCTTTAATTTCCCACTTTTGTCTTTTTCATTATCATTCTCCTGCTAATGTTTATATCGAAAATGTTTTCTCTAGACTTCTCCACAAAAATACTCACCCATATTTCTCTGCGAGTGCTATGGCTTCCTCCTCTTTCACTGCTCTCTGGTCCTCCAGATCACTCTTGTTTCCACATAGAACAATATCTGGGTTTTCACAATATGCATGCATCTGTAGCTGGCCTATTAATATAGGAAAGTTTATTACATAAGTAAATAATAATGTAAGTGTGTGATCAATGAACAAAACACGCAAAAGTGCTTTGAAGACTGTAATGTATATATAGATATTGGGAATTGATATAATGCTTTCAAAGCATCAATAATCTTATCTGTAAAGCTGAATAGTTGGGGCAGAAATATAAAACCATTCTTAAGCACACACCCCAGTTTATTGATATCAGAGAGTTGATAAGAGAATGTACTACCTCTCAAGTGTGAGGGCCTACATGTGCACATACACATACAAAACACCCTTCTTTTTTATGATGGCTATTTGAAAAGAAACTTGGAGGAGTTCCTAGGGTTTATTGCTAATCTTAAAACTGTTTTTATGTGTTTTTTTCTCCATAGCAATGACATTTCTAAAAGAATTGTTTTTCCCCAAACTAATCTATTTCTATCCAAAATGTTTTTCACATTTTTCTATTATCCTAGGGCAGAATCAATTCATTTAAAACAAACAAGATACAGGCTTCAACGAGAAGAAAAGACCCAGAATAAACAGTAAATGATTCTGTCACCAAAACCAAGTGGAAGCAGAGGACTATAATTCTTATTCCACAGCATTTATTTCACCTGAAAACCTGCAAATAGGCACAATTATAAAAAGCAATTGACTCAAACCAAAGAGCTTCACTAAGCTAAATAGTTTAATCTTTCAAAGTAGGAAAATAACACCTCATTTCTTATTCATCAACCCCAGAATAAAATTAAGGCCTAAACTTTCACAGTAAGTCATACTTCAAAGTTTATGGCCTAATTTATGTTTTCATCATGGTTAACCAGAAAAGTGTGGACATTTTAGTTCCTCATTATGAAGTCGTGTTCATTATATCTTATCATGAGAAAGTCAAGGAGGTAGGTGTTTACTGAGCATTACCACAGGCTTGATACTCTGCATGGAATTTCACAACAGTTCTTTGCCCTCATGGGGCAAGTGGGGTAATAACACCTACAGAGGAGAGACTAAACTGTGTACCATTTCATGAAAAGCCATGCCCTTCCTTTCCTCCAGGTTGTTACATACGCTGTTCCCACACCATTGAATACTTAACCACAACCTTCCTTCAAGACTTGCTTCATGGTTACCTCATTATCTTTCTGGTCTCCAGAGTGGTTCTGTGCTCTGTTAATGCCTTATAAGGCGTTCTAGGGTCCATGCCCAGTGTGATGGCTATGAGCAAGGACTCAGAATCCAGTGTACCTAGGGTTGAATCCTGGCTCTGCCATTTACTAGCTATGTGACCCTGATGAAGTTAGTTGACTGCCTCAATTTCCTCATCTGTAAATGGTGATAATGATACTACTTACTTTATACAGTCAAGGTAAGGATTAAAATGAATTAATCCAGCGATTCTGCAGGTAAAGACTGTGAGCCACCAGCCTTAGCATAACCTAAGAATTTGCTGACATGCCAAGTCTCAGGTCCCACCCCAGCTCTACTGAATCAGGAATGCTGGAAATGGGGCTAGATATCTGTGTTTAAAAGTCCACCAGGTGACTGAGATACACATTCACATTTAAGAACTACTAAGTTAATATATTAAAGCATTTAGAAGAGCATACAAGTATCACCAGGAATTCTGGTTAACAGCATTTATTTTGGGCAGTCTAGGAAGCATGATTATTGGTGATTTCTTCTTTTTGTCTCATTTTTCCTAATTTTTCTACCAAGATTGTGTTTATCGTAAATTAATCAGTTATTTTAAAAACTTCACTAAGAAAAAAGTCACCTACATAAATAACTACGATCTGGTACTGGACGTGATAAGGACCCTATAAACAGTATAAAATGTAATAGGGGTTAAGAGGAGGGAAAACATCTAACACAACTAAGCTTATCACAGGAAATCTCAGAGGCCATCTTTGCTAGGTTTTAAAGAACAAGCAGAACTCCAGTTGGTTAAAAAATGGGGGCAGGTGACCGGGCGCAGTGGCTCAAGCCTGTAATCCCAGCACTTTGGGAGGCGGAGACGGGCGGATCACGAGGTCAGGAGATCGAGACCATCCTGGCTAACATGGTGAAACCCCGTCTCTACTAAAAAATACAAAAAACTAGCTGGGTGAGGTGGTGGTCGCCTGTAGTCCCAGCTACTCGGGAGGCTGAGGCAGGAGAATGGCATAAACCCGGGCAGCGGAGCTTGCAGTGAGCTGAGATCCGGCCACTGCACTCCAGCCTGGGTGACAGAGCAAGACTCCTTCTCAAAAAAAAAAAAAAAAAAAAAAAAATTGGGGGCAGGTGTGGAAAGGGTTTTTCAGACAGAAAGAATAATGAGAATAAAAAATAAAGAGGTAAAAATAAGTAAAATATATACTGTTGGGTTCTTGCACCACTTACGTGAATCTACCCAAGAAAGTTTAGAAATGTAGGCTACTTTAAAGTTTCCTTAGGAAACACACTAGCACTGGGCATGACTTGCTTACTCCTCTGAACTCCAGGAAGACAGGGCAGTGACTACCACACTACCAAATTCCTTTCAGATTTCAATCCAGGCCCAGAGGACTGAGCCTCTGTTCTGTCTCCTCAACTGAGTGGGGCTTACTTTAGACTTTTATCACCCTTGTCAGGAGGGTATGGAGAGATTGAGTGAGAGGGAAGGGTCTGCAAGGAGCAAAGGGAAAGGGGAGGGTATATAGACCTGCTCTCCTCTCCCAGGCCAATCAGGGCCCATGAGTCAGCTACTTCTTTAATGCAACACTGTGTTCTGGCACTCACCACTGATATTTATGTGTGTGCGTGTGTGTGTGCACGCGTGTGTGTATTTGTGTGTATTAAGCTATTATTTTAATTAAAAGATAAGAAATGGGCCGGCACTGTGGCTCACGCCTATAATCCCAGCACTTTGGGAGGCCAAGGCGGGCGGATCACCTGAGGTCAGGAGTTGGAGACTAGCCTGGCTAACGTGGTGAAACCCAGTCTCTACAAAAATACAAAAATTAGCTGGGTGTGGTGGTGTGCGCCAGTAATCCCAGCTACTTGGGAGGCTGAGGCAGGAGAATCACTTGAACCCAGGAGGCGGAGATTGCAGTGAGCCGAGACCGCACCACTGCACTCCAGCCTGGGAAACAAGAGCAGAAACTCCCTCTGAAAAATAAAAATAAAAAAAAAGATAAGAAATGAATGATCCTTATAATAGTCAAAATGCTTACAGGAAGAGGAAAAATTAAAAGTACAGATAATTAACAAATGTTTATTCCTAATTAAGATTTGATATTACCACTTCTGACACTGAACATTATACCTTTTTGTTTAAATGGTAAGGGGTGCAGAATACTTTCCATTAAACACATAAAATCCTCAATACATATAAATGTTCTTTATCTAATTGAGCAATAAGGATTCTTTTACTAAGGAAAACAAAATGCATAAATGTGTATACATATTTTCACATAATTTTGTTCTTTATCCAACTAGTTAGTCAGGATAGGCAATATTTATCTAATGTCTCAGAGTTTTAGTGTCTACCTGTGAAAAACAGGTGGGCTATTTTTCGATGCTAAGATTCTATGAGCACTCTCTAGTGATCCTTATAAAATGGTTGATTTTAAAAAACCCCAGAACTTGTTCTGATGATGCAAAGGAGGGATGATAAGCATGGGCTGAGAGTAAGGGACCTTAAGTAAACACTGTCATTCAGCTACAAGGGAAATAATGAGGTATGCAACTCAGCCAGGCATCTAGCGAAGTGAAGCCCCAGTAAGCATTATTGTATTTGGGGGAACTCATATTTAAAGTAATTAATAGCTCTTCAACTCTTAGTGGCCAACTGACTTGAGAACGGTCATAAAAGGCCATTAAACTGACAGCCAAAGCTTCATATCCTTGGATAAGTCTATTACTTTTTAAGGCTCAATGACCTTCTCCTGAAATAAGGACGCAACACTGACCCGAATCTTTGCGCAGGGTGATTGTGAGGATCAGACACAAACTATGTGAAAACCACAGTGCGCTAAATTATTTTCAAACTCATTTTTAAAATAAGGTTTTCTACTATCTAAACTATAGCCAATTACCCTTTCATAATCCCAAAACAGTAAGTAATTTTTAAGTATCAGGTCTTTTTAAATCGGTGTTTTAAAGATTTAGATGTTAAAAGTTTAATATTACAGGCTTCTCTAATAGCTTCTCTAGGGTTACACTAATATGACTAAATAAGAAAAACATACATTTGAAAGCTGTTATGCAGTCAAGTGGCAGAATTCTAAATGGCTACGAACCATTTAGGAGGTTAAAATCTCTCCAAAATAAAGATTGACATATATTGCATTGGGGACCACTTTTACCAATGCAGTTGTAGAGTTTTCCATGGCAGAATCCTCCTGAAAGATGCTCTATCCCTAAAAGCTAGAAGGGGACTCTAAGCACGGAAAAGACATGAAGCCGGGGGTGTGATCCATTAAGTCTTCAAAAGCTATCTTCATCTATGTAATATACATGTAATGCCCAGAGATGATAGAAGAATTGATAGCATACAATAGACAAGCAGATACTTAGAGATTTAACTTCTCTAGGCTTCTACTTCCTCATCTATAAAATGGGAAGAGTCTGTTCTGTGGGACAGACTGAGAAGGACAGCACACATAAAGTGCTGCTTTGTACCTGGAGCACAGGAAGTACTCAACAAATCAAAGTTATCAGTACCAGGGAGAAGCAGCGTATTTCAATTATCTTTGTCCCTAAGCTAAAAACCTTCCTCCTTAAAATAGTATTTGCACTAAGATCTCCTCCAAAACAACATATCACAGAAGTAGAGTGTAAAAAGACATTCTACAAATAAGAGGGGAGTGTGTAGCAGGACACTGGGGAACAATAACACTTACTTATCCAGTTTCTGACATTGAGGAAACTCTGCTCGTTTGTCAGATCAAAAAGTAGAAGAAAACCCATAGCATCTCTGAAGAACGCTGTTGTTAAGCTACGAAACCTAGGAACATAAAAGCAGAATGGTAAGTTAAACCATGGCCCCACTCCTGAAATATAAAGCTACAAGCAATGCCTTCAGCCTCTTCCAAAGTTTACCAATGACAAGCTACATGGTGATATTTCAAAAGTGTAGAGGATAGTTATCACTTTTATCAGTTTAAGTGTTAACAGACCATGTGATTTGAAAACCTAGCCTGCTGGACAGGGATGGCAAGAACCAGCTTGTGATCTTAGTCTCAGCCAAGAATTTATTGTACAATTATGAGTTAATTTGGCCAAATGCAATAGTGTATGTTTTCCTTCTGTGAAAGCTTGACTTAACATTACAATGTGTTCCATGATCTTTTAATTTCAGAATATGCAGAGATCTCTTATCTCTGATTGCCCTTTGTTTGACTTGAAGGTCAAACTCTTGACTCAGACCCTATTCTGTCTTGGTACTCTGCCTTCCAAGGCTTTATCCTCCTGTCTTCTCTGTCTTCTCTCTCTCTCTCCCCACCCCCAACTCCACCCCACCACCAGTCAGTTTCCTCTATCTTTGCCTATATGTAAAATCTGTAACTGACAGGCAGGCTCCAGGGAAGAAAATATTGGTATGAATTTGTCATCTAATCAGCAATATTAGGTTTTTCTCAAATACTTTTCATCAACGTTTTTATTAAAAAGAGTTCCTGGCAGGGGGCCATGGCTCACACCTATAATCCCAGTGGGAGGCCAAGGTGGGCGGTTCCCTGAAGTCAGGAGTTCGAGACCAGCCTGACTAACATGGAGAAACCCCGTCTCTACTAAAAATACAAAATTAGCCGGGTGTGGTGGTGCACACCTGTAATCCCAGCTACTCGGGAGGCTGAGGCAGGAGAATCACTTGAACCAGGGAGGTACAGGTTGTGTGTGGTGAGCTGAGATCGCAACTTTGCACTCCAGCCTGGGCAACAACAGTGAAACTCTGCCTCAAAAAAAAAAAAAAGAGTTATTATCTTTTAGAGCTACATACCACAAGTATTACAAATGAAATAATATAATGTCTGGAATTTGCTTCCAAATTATATGGTAAGGGGGTGGGGGTGAGAAGAGGTAAGCGGTATAAATGAAATTACATTGACCACAATTTCATAATTGTTGAAGCTGAGTAATGGATACCTGGGTTTATCATATAATCCTTCCACTTTTGAATATCCTTGAAGTTTTCCATAATAAAAAGTTAAAAAACAAACCAAATCCTTCAAGGTGGCTTTGAGAGAAAACAGAAGTTTTAGCTACCTGAAAGAACTTTATATCAAGATTTCATGTGCCTTATTTTGGTCAAGTAACCTCTGGTCATATGAATCAGTTCCAACCAGATTTCCCACTAGGTTTCAACAATCAGGTAAGAATAATGCATGAAACTTGGCCGCTTTCTTGTGGTTGAGTAAATAGCAAAAGGAAATGGAGCAAAGTGTCTATGTCAAAAGATTAAAAGAAGGAAAAGAAAAAAGTCCACAAGTAAGAATCCTAACCTCCCCTTTGACCTTGTATGAAGTAAAGCCACCATTCTCATCTCAGACTGACAAATTTCCTGCTAATTTGGCAGCATTCTTTATCCAAGTACAAACCAACGAATTGGCTGGCTTTTTCCTGCTCAGGTCACTGTTTAAAGAATGTAACTATATCTCCCTTTCCTTCAGTAAGGAGCACATAACTGAAGATCTCATACCTTTCCTGCCCTGCTGTGTCCCATAACTGCAGGTGGATTCTCTGGCCTCTGCCAATGGCTCCATCCGGCCCATTGGCTCTGTACACCTAAAACAGCAAAGTGAAAGAGAAAATAAAAGAGAATTTCTGACACCAGTGAACCCTTCTCACCTTTTTATTCAGTACAAATCCCTAAGGCATCTAAACTTCCAAAGAGAATCCCATATGGAATACAACCATGTTTGTATTTATGTCAAATAATTATATCCAGGTAATGTAATAAGTTATACTGAAATATAGGTATATATTTTATAAATATATTGTAAGATATATATACAAAATAACTTGTATAAAATATAATATAATTAGCTTATCTTTTCTCAAAGTTCTCTTGGGTCACTAGTTTCAGGAAATATTACACTTCTGTGGCTTTTTCCAATCTCATCTTTTTTGTTTTTTAACCAGGGGATACACGTGCAGGTTTGTTACATAGATAGATTGCATAATGCTGGGGTTTGAGCATCTATTGAACTCATCACCCAAACAGTGAACGTAGTACCCAGTAAGTAGTTTTTCAGCCCCTGTCTCGCTCCCTTCCCCCTTTTGGAGACCCTAGTGTCTACTGTTTCTGTCTTTATGTCCATGCGTACCTATTGTTTAGCTCCCACCCTGGACCATCAAAAATTTCTTCCTCCACAATAGCAACAAAAACACTGGTAAAAATTGTCCAAATCAACTTTTTCAGTACTCTGGAAATTAACAAAGACTTGCAACATTCCAAGGAGCATTTATTCAAGAAAAACAGCTGAATATCAGTAAAACAGTAAGCTTTGAGGTGTTTTTTACCTTGCCCTATTCCCATCCCCCTCACTCCAGCTTTTAAAAGACTTAAAAACCACTTGCACAAATGTGGTAGTTGTGAAAACATCAGCCTAGCCACCACTGTGGACAGCGGAGGCACAATAGATTTGGAGCTCCCTAAAAGTCCCATACTGAGAAAAATTGTCAGGAAGCCCCTTGGAAAGCTCCATGCCCCAGCTTTGTTTTTATTTGACCTCATCAGAGCTTGCTCTTTGAGAACAGCCCTGTCCCGAGAGCATTTGTTGAAAACTGTCAGCAGTAATTTATTTAATATCACAGCTATCAGAGGTAGCAAAACCAGTTAGGGCTAACAAAAGTCTAACAACAACAACAACAACAAAAATTTTAAAAATAGGAAATGAGATTTCTATAATGCTCTCAAATATTCCTTGGAAGCTAAAAGGCCATGTTCATGGGCAGGGCTCTACAAATGCCCAGGAAAGATCTACAAAGGTCCTAATCTCTCACTTCTGACTGACTTTGAGGTTCTTCTCAGGCAGAAAATAAAAGCAGCTAAGGCAGAGTTGTAAACTGCCTGCAGTCGTATTAAACACATACCCCAACACACACACAGAGACTCTCAGAAAAAGCTAAGAGACTAATTGGTTCAAGGAATTTAATAAACTCTGTCCACTCATTAGCTGACCACTAAGTTCAATGAGCAGGGACTTCAGTAGCTGCATACAAAGAATACAGATTTTGCAGAATTATCCTAGAAACATTATTAAACAAACAAACAGCAACAACAAAAATAAATAAATATGCAGTAAAAACAAGAAACCCAGGTAGGGGAAAGAATCCTAGAATAGACACATTATTTTAAATGTCCAGTTTCCAGCAAAACTTGTAAGACACACAAAGAAACAGGAAAGTATGGCTCATGCACAGGAAAAAAGCAACCAATAGAAATTATTCCTGAGAAGGCCCAGATGTTAAACTTATTAGACAAAGACTTTACATCAGGAATTATAAATATATTCAAAGAACTTAAAAATCAGTAACATAGCTGTCCTCTAAAATTAAAGGATAAATTAAGACAAAACTGAGAAAAGTCATCTCTAGCAGACCTGCCCTACAAGAAATACTAAAGACAACTCTCAAGACTGAGCTGAGAGGACACTGGACAGTAACTTAAATCCACACAAAGAAATAATGAGCACCAGTGAAAATGTAACTGCATAGTAAATATAAAAAACAGTACAAACGTTTTTTTCTTTGTAGCCCTTTTCCTCCAGCAGATTACAATTTAACTGCAGGCTGGGAGTGATGGCTCATGCCTGTAATCCCCCAGCACTTTGGGAGGCTAAGATAGGTGGATCACTTGAGGTCAGGAGTTCAAGACCAGCCTGGCCAACATGGCGAAACCCCATCACTACTAAAAATATAAAAAATTAGTTGGGCGTGGTGGCAAGTGCCTATAATCCTAGCTACTTGGGAGACTGAGGCAGTAGAATTGCTTGAACCTGGGAGGCAGAGGTTGCAGTGAGCTGAGATCTCACCACTGCACTCCAGCCTGAGCAACAAAGACCCTGTCTCAAAAAAAAAAAAAAAAAGATAAGAAAAGAAAAATTAACTGCATACAGCAATAATTGTAAAGCTGTGTTGATGATAGGCACACAGAGTAGAAAGATGTCATTTGTGTAGTAATAATGGCACAGAAAGAGGGGAGAAAACAGAACCACATAAGAGCAAAGTTTTATACAGTATTCAAATTAAGTTGCTATTCATCAAAATTAGATTGTGAAAAATTAAAATAATTATAATCCCCAAAGGAACTATTAAAAAAGAACTCAAAAATATATAATTTTAAAAAGGAATTAAAATGATACACTAGAAAATAGAAAAAGAACACAATATCTATCAACAGACAAATGGATAAACAAAATGGTGTATCAATACAAAAGAATATTATATAGCCATCATAAGTAATGAAGTCCTGATACATGCTACAACATGGAAGATCCTTGAAAACATCAGGCTAAGTGTAAGAAGCCAGACACAAAAGGCCATATATTATTCCATTTATATGATGTGTGCAGAAGCCAGACAGAAAATTCCTGGTGGCTAAGGGGAGGTAGAAAGAGGAATGTCTGCTAATAGGTATGAGGTATGAAACTATTCTAAAATTAAATGGCTGTGATGGCCACACAACTCCGAAAATATACTAAAAACCCCTGAATTTTTATACTTTAGATGGATGGATTTCCTTTTCTTATGAATTATATCTCAACAAATCTATTTTTTAAGTTATAAAATAAGTAACCAACAAAAATAATCACATACATATATATAGATTCTATCAACTATACGTCAATACTGAAAATTTCGTTAGGGCCCTATTGTTCTTCAGTGGGTCTTAATCTCTGTAAGACTCTCTGGCAGTAGAATAAAAGACCTAGAATGGGCAAAAGGGAACTTTCTTATGTCCTAAAAGCCAGGGACCTTTCCCCCTGACAGAATATGATCCATTAAAGGACCTTTGTCATTAATTTCCTGACCACTTGTTTACCTGCTTCATGCTAACAATGGATTTTTCAGCAACAAATGTAACCTAAGGAGAAGGCCGTCTTTCCTCATCTGCAACTGTGACACAATGACCTTCTGCCTTCCCCTCCAAAACTAGAATAACTTTCAGTCTTAAAGTCCTTAAAAAAACAAGTAAATAAAAGCTTCTCTCTTCAACATTCTGCAGAACATCACATTCACTACTGGCATTCCCCATTTCTACTCCAACCTCACCCTCCCAGTAGCAGTGATGAGTTCTGCCAGTTAGTATTCCATGCGGAATTGCTGAGACTTTATTAGGAGAAATGCCATTAAAAATAATAAGATACCAAACGTGGAAGATACAGCCCATAAAACAAGAGTATGAGGGGCAAAGTGGCTGGCAGGCTTCAAGACAAAGGTAGACAAATAACTATTGGAGTCCAGAAGGGAAGATATAAGCCAAAAGAATACCAAGGTGACATTTTAAAGAACTGTCTACTTCCACTTTGTCTGCCTGGTTTTATATGAAATGTTGTCAGCACAACCTTTTCAATCATGTTGCCTAGATTGAATATAACTCACTTTCCTATGTACCCTTTAATTTCAGATCCCGACCTTTGTCCTCCTAATTCCTACAAAGTAAACTAAACAGACCAGCAAATGTTGACTCAAAGATTACATTTTTACACAGAAGGATATAGAACTTACCACTCTCTTTTCCCTGAAATCAATGCCCACTGTTGTGATAAATTTGGAGTTAAATTTACCATCTGTATATTGGTAAAGTACACTGGTCTTCCCTACGCCAGAGTCTCCCAAAGCTAAAAACTTGATGAGGTAATCATAATCTCCATCAGACATAATGAAGAACTCAGTGGTTCACCTGTAAAAATACATACAAATTTTTTAAATTAAAATCCATTAGAAAACATTAATTATCCATTAAAAAAATGACGACAAAATTCAGCTTAATACCTAATGTTAACCTGTATGTCTATGGGTTGTATGAAAAGAGGGTTACATACATATTCGTCACCACTCTTGAAGACCTAATAACTAGCTAGATGAGAAGCTATTGAAATAGTAATTAACAGTGTAGTTTTAATTTAACATATTTAACATACATGTAATCCCAGCACTTTGGCAGGCCAAGGCAGGCAGATTACCAAAAGTCGCAAGTTCGAGACCAGCCTGACCAACATGGAGAAACACCATCTCTACAAAATACAAAAATTAGCCGGGTGTGGTGGTGCATCCCTATAATCCCAGCTACTCGGGAGGCTGAGGCAGGAGAATCGCTTGAACCCGGGAGGTGGAGGTTGTGGTGAGCCAAGATTGCGTCATTGCACTCCAGCCTGGGCAACAAGAGTGAAACTCCGTCTCAAAATTAAAAAAAAATAAAAATAAAAATAAAAACATACATATTATAGTACCAAAATAGGACAAAAATTCCAAGTGAGAATGATAATCAACAAGAAAGTAACAGTCACTAAGTCTTATCTGCAGACCATATAGAACAAAAACTAATACAAGAAAAACAGAGGAAGGAGAATGTTATAAGGAATAACAGTAATTGTTAGAGTACAAGTAGTTCCAATTTCCCCTCCTTTTTCAAAGTCTCCTAGTGCTAAAATCTGC
This sequence comes from Rhinopithecus roxellana, assembly GCF_007565055.1. Classification (NCBI taxonomy): domain Eukaryota; kingdom Metazoa; phylum Chordata; class Mammalia; order Primates; family Cercopithecidae; genus Rhinopithecus; species Rhinopithecus roxellana. The sequence goes on from NC_044553.1 coordinate 42,471,652, forward strand.
AATTGCAAAAATAAGGAACCAGTCCAAATGCTCACCAATCAATGAGTAGATAAAGAAATTGTGATATATATACACACACACACACACATACACACACATAGATATATATACACACATATATACACACACACATACACACACACACACATATACATATACACACACATACATATACATACACACACACACACTATGGAACACTACTCAGCCACAAAAAGGAATGAAATAATGGCATTCACAGAAATCTGGATGGAATTGAAGACCATTATTCTAAGTGAAGTAACTCAGGAATGGAAAACCAAATATCATATGTTCCCACTCATAAGTGGGAGTGAAGCTATGAGGATGTAAAGGCATAAGAATGATACAATGGACTTTGGGTACTCGGGCGAAAGAGTGGGAGGGGGGGTGGGGATAAAAGACTACAGATTGAATACAGTGTATACTGCTTGGGTGATGGGTGCACCAAAATCTCAGAAATCACCACTAAAGAACTTATTCATGTAACCAAACACCACCTGTTCCCCCAAAAACCTATGGAAATTTAAAAAAAGAAAGAAAGTCTGCTAGTGCTAGAACCTTGCCTTTTCTCTCTTTTTACATGGACATCTAATCTAGGCAATTTCATTCATTCTATTCATTTTCACATGTTATTACAGTTCCTTCAAAGACACTGTTATTTCACAAGCAAATTTACTCCCTGCTTCCTTATATATTACTATTAATATGTATTACATATTAAATCAGACTTCTTTGGAGTATCACTGCTCACTTGGGAACTGAGTTCCAGATTTAAACAGTCACTGCTCAGAGACCATAGTCCCACTTACCTATATTTACCTGGGTATTCTATCAAGGGCTCACTTACCTATATTTACCTGGGTATTCTATCAAGAACTGCTAAAAATTCAGCTCTTCAATACTGACTAAAACAAAAGTCCACCTTGAGGAAGAAAAATTCATTTATATCAGCAATACCTAACCATGGCTATTTTTGGTTCTTTGCAATCAGCACTTTTCATGATTTGTTTTTACCCTCTAAATAGATTCAAACCCAAAATATCAGTCCAACTAGAAATGGGATCTCTCTCCAGGGAAGGTTTACTTTTTTATTAAAATTTTATTGATACATAATATTTGTACATTTTATGGGGTACATGTAATACTTTGTTACATGCATAGAATGTAATGATCATATCAACACAATGTTACATGCACAGAATGTAATGATCAAGGTATTTAGGGTATTTATTACCTCAAGTATTTATCATTTCTATGCATTGAGAACATTTCAAGTACTCTCTTCTAGCTATTTTGAAATACACAATACATTTTTGTTAACTATAGTCACCCTAGTCTACTGCTGAACATTAGGACTTATTCTTTCCATCTAACTGTATGCTTGTACACATTAACCAACCTCTCTCCATTCCCCCAAATGCCAATAAACTCTCCTGAAAATCATAAAAATAACTATCTCATTAACACTGACAACTCCACATGACTATTCAAAAACATACATATTTATCTATCTATATACATGCCAGATGTCCTACATTAGATGCTACTGACTCCTGGCATTATCTCCTTTTTACCCAGCCCCATATCCAGAAACTTGGCTGCCATACTCAGTGCTTCCTATAGGACTATTTCTATGTATCCATAAAATTAATAAAAACTCAGACAAGAATACTGACTGGTTTTCAATGTTGCCTCCCTTACCCTGTCCTCAACTTGGTGACTCACCTTATGCTGAAAACTCCTGAATGCTGAGCCCCAAGAGCCACTGCAGGGTGTTTCCTCAGAGTGCTTCAGTGCAGATCTGCAACCTCACGTTTCAGGTATGGTTAGCCCGTGAATAAGGGCAGAGCCTCTACAAACATTCAAAATTCTATTTGCACACCATAAAGAGTGACACTTCACAGATGATGCCTTACCTATCTTTATAGTTGGGTATTTGCAAGTATAAGTCACCAGTATTAATGACATATAACAGAATTCCTCTCCAAAAACCGACAACTTGGACGTCAACATTATAGCATGTCACATCACAGTATCACACCTGGCTCTAAGTTATTGGAAATAAGAGCTAAGAATTGAAAAGCAAGTCCAGATAATGTTGACTCATTTGGGGGCTTCCCCTCAAACTGAATGGAGCAGCAAAAACAATACTGATCCTGCAGTGAGAATGATGCCAAAAGACACTGTGGCTACCTTATTTCCTCTTTATTTTTAATTTGAAAAAAAAAGTTGGTATAACAATGTTTTTTATATCACTTAAGGTACATGAAAAAATGCTGTCACCAATGGCATCATATTCTAGAATTCTCTAAACCCACTTACGTGGAATTCAAAGACTTAAACTATCTCTAATGTGTTTCATTTCCATAATCATACATGTAAGTCTACAAGTGATCTTCATGAGTTTTGTTTTCTATTCACAATAGCAATACTGACCAAGTAATCACAAAGGGACTATTAACAAACCAGACCGCAAACTGAAGGTATAGATACCACCATCAATATTAATCATAGTTCGCACTTTTCAGATTGTATCTTTAAGACAATTATCTGCTTTCTTGATCTGAAAATAAATGTTCAGACCTTCCACTCTCTGGGTTCAGTTTTCTAAAGGATAAAACAGAACCCAGAGAGGCAGACTGATTTGCACGATCTGGAATCTAGATCTCCTAGTTCCAAGTCCAATGTCTATTCTACCCCAAGCTTCATGTCCGTTACTCATTTTTGTTACAAATGCAATATTGGGCTTTAAAGTGACCACGAGTATGGTATTTTACAAGGTAACCTAATAGGAAACTTACAAAATCAAGCAGAGCTGGGTTTGAATCCCAAATCTCCCAGATACCAATTACTTGGATGTCTCTGAGCCTTAGATTTCCAGGTTTCTGTTCTATAAAAAAGAATATATACTACTCCTCACACCATTGTTCTGAGGATTCAATGAGATACTGTTTATGGAGTGCCCAGCACAATGGTTGGCATATACTGGGTACTTAATTGTTAGCTCACTTATTCTCCCCATTGTGGACATTCAGACTGAGTCTGAAGACCTAGAACAATTTTCAAATTGACTCTGGCCAGCTTAAAACATGTTTTTCTAGCACAAAGTATTGCTTACTGGTTCCAAGTGGTCAGCCGAGTTAACAAAGATCACTTTCAAACTAATTCTGATCTTTTTTAGCTGGTTCTAACCATTTGCGATTCATTTAATATAGATATGTTTATTTCAAAAGAGTTCTGATCAACTTAAAAACAGGTTCAAATCCATATAAAATACACCCATCCATTTTAGCATCATAGTTGTTCAAAAGAATCGGGTTCATATTATTTTAGGGTGAGTTAAAAGAAGTTCTCCTACAAAACTACTTTCTGACTTTGGCTAAAACCTGATATATCTAACCAAAATTATTGGAGTCTCATTGTAATTAGCTTTAATTGCTTCAGACTGGTTTTAGCTAGCTCAAATAGGCTCTGACTTGGACATGCAGGTGCTGACAGGCTCCTACAAGTTTTAGTTGGTTCTGAGTATATTTTACTGGATCAAACTCTGCTGACAAATTAAATCTACTTTCAATTGAGTCACACTTGCTCAAACTCTATTAAACTGCTGGAAACTAGTTTGATAACTACAGTTATCTATAAAATTGTTCTTACTTGTTTAGACTATATAGACTGGTTCAAAACAGTCTGAAATGTTTCAAATTAATTTCAGATGTCCAAACAGTTGAAAACTAGAAATGTAAAATGACAATCGGAAGCACCAAAAACAACAGTGTGGTGCTTAAAACTTGCACCAAACCAACAAACTTCAAATTTTATTTTGAAATTACCTCATTTGTAGGTATTCTGTATCCAAAAATGTATCTCCACCATTACATACTGTATCGCCACACTCGAACAGCATGTATGTGTTCGAGGACAGTAAAGGATTGGGAGAAAGGAGCACTGGCATAGGAGAAGATGACAGATAACAGGGAAAGATGTGATGAGTGACACAGGCTTCCCGGGTTGAGAATTCACCTCCCATCTTACCTCAAAGACCTGGCAGAAAAACATTCACCCATGACCCAGCAACAAAGACTTCAATTGGGAAAAACTTTCGGCAAATTTGGATGCCATCTAGAGTTTGTCCAAGACTGATCACACTGACCAGGCTGGTCTGGGTTAACAGAGACCGGAATTCCAAAGCATAAGGAAATTTCAGAGAAATAAAGGGAGTTGGGGGCAGGTAGGTTTTCAAAATAACAGCTCTTTCAAGGTTTGGGCATGGTGTTCAGGGTGACAACCTTCTTATCTGAGCTTGCAGTCCAATGAGTGAAAGCCTGGAGTTAATGGAATTACCCCATCTTTCAGCAGAAAATCATTCTAGTCCATAGCAGACTATACTCCCAACTCCATCTTGCAATCCCATACGTGGTTTTCTCATCACTACTTATCACTACTAGGTGAAGACAACTTAATGTTAAATCTCAATTGATGGTAGATTTTCATATAAATAATTTTTTTTTAATTTATTACTCAAGTCCTGAGTGGTATTCCTAGGGCCTGTTTTCCAGAAAGAAAATACTCCACTCCTCAAATACAGAAATCTAATAACGTAAATGATTTTTGTGTCGGCATTTCAGAGGACGAAGGGAAACAGTGAGAACACATAGTACCAGAATTGGACATTGGCGGCACCCAAACAACGTTGTACGCTCACCATTTCCTGCTTGTACTCCAGCCTACCGAGGTTTGGGAAGCCGGTTCACAAGGACTTCCCTGTGACACTCTCTTGCTGAAAATGTGTCTGAGGCCTAGGTCAGATGCCCACATGTCAAGGACTTTACACACATTAGCACAGCAATCCTCATCACTGCCCTAGAGGCAGGTTGCACATAGCATATACACTGTCTCCCTCAGAAAGATCTGGGGCTGTTCTATCATGAGTGCCGCAACGAGGGCATAAGTAACCGGGTCTTGGCCAGTCTACCCACATATTAGCATGGGCTCAATTCCAGTGTATTGTTGAGAGCCAGGAGAAAAGCATGGAGGTTAAAGGCAGAAACTCTACAACCAAGCCACCTGTATTTGAGTCCAGTCACGTAACTTTGGAAAATTTATTTAATCTCTTTTGTCTTGGGCTCCTCGTCTGTAAAACAGGAATGAGATTCTATTTTATCAATTCTAACATGCTTTCTTATTTTAACTTCTTTAAAACTGGGGTGCATCTTACATTTAAGTCTTACAACCCAAGACATCTTGCAATTGCTATTATAAATCAGGTGTCACTAGAGATACAGTTGTGTGAAAGTCTTTTGTTAGCATCTTCTAGCAAGGTCAAGAATGCATCATCAATATACTTTAGACTTAATGAAGCACAATAATAAAGCTATTTCAGAGGGCTATTGTGAGGATTGAGCTAGGGTATACACACAAAGTTTGGAACAGTGGACAGGACATACAGTAAGTCCTATGTAAGTATTAGCTGCTATGAGCAGCAGCATCCAGCAATCTGGCTTCCAAGGGTCAACATGCAGGCAATGTTCTTTTCTTTCCTAGAAGTATAAGGAAGTACACCGAGCCCCTAAACTAAAAATTAATTTTTAAAAATAAGGATGTGCTAAGAGTATTTGAAGCCAAGGTTACACATTTAAACTCTGTACCTTCTTGAAAAAAGTGCTGTCTACCTCAAGGAAATGTCTTCTAAAAAGTCAAGAATGACCTTAATTTGGGATACACAAAAGACTTTCTTATTCAGCTCACTTCTCTCTCTCCTCCTTATACAAATATTTTTTCAAAGTGCTCTCCACCCTCACTATCATCAGATTAACAATAGAAAGCAAGGAACACCCACTTCCTCAACATGTACTATGTGGTGTTAATTGCCTGGTGAGAGAAAGTCTATCATCTTCCTTATTTTTAAAATAAAACATATTTTCACCTGTAATACCAGTGACTGAGGAAGCTGAGTCATAAGGAGAGCTTGAGGTCAGGAGTTCAAGACCAGTCTAGGCAACTAGTAAGACCTATCTCTTAAAAAAAAAAAATATATATATATATATATATATATATATATAAAATTAGGCAGGTGTGTTAGCATTAGCCTGTAGTGGTAGCTGCTTGGGAGGCTGAGGCAGGAGGATTGCTTAAGCCCAGGAGTTCAAGGCTGCAGTAAGATACGATCACATCACTACACAGCAGCCTGGGCAACAGATTAACATCCCATCTTTAAATAAATTTTTTTAATAAATAAAAATAACCGCACATGTACCCCTGAACTTAAAATAAAAGTTGAAGGAAAAAAGCACTTAAAAAATTTTTAAGTGTTTTCAAAAATACTTTTTAAGTGTTTTTTAGGAAATAAGATAGAAGAGAGTAGATTTAGTTAAGAGCAAAGGGAAAAGATCTAGTTCTATTTCTCCCTCTCTTTCTGTCTCTCCTACACACACACACAGACATATCACAGCCCGGATTTTCCATGAAGTGTCATATTAAAGTCAATGATAGACTCCAACCTTAGGATCCCCTACTATTAGGCAGAATCATTCTAAAACTACTCTAGACAGGTCAGGCATCTTTTGAAAGCCAAATTTTCCCTCTATTACTCATATTTAGTGTAGAGCAAAAGAAAGGGGAGGAATAATATTAACTGAACAACTACATGTAAGAAATATACTTGATTTTATTTTATCTGCTCATCATCCTTAAAAAGAACTTCATGTCTGGACAAGACTCATACCATATAGAGAGTGATGTTTTCTCAGTGTGATGGCAAGTAGGCTTGAGTTCAAATTCTGTCTTTTCTACTCTGTATGACCTGATCTAAGTTTTTTAAACTAAGCCGTATTCTTTCAACTGTAAAATGGAGATAATAACAGTTCTAATCTCATTGAGCTGTTTTAAGGACTAAGTGAGATAACCCACAGAAAGCTTTTAGCACATTGTTTGCCCTGTGCTAAGTGTTCAATAATTGAAACTTATTAACAATACTACTAATAGTTTCACCAAGTTCTTTATTAGCAAGGCATGTGATTTTATAACCTATTCTTAATGTAACCAGTACCTGAACCTTCAGAAAAATCATAGAAAGAAATTCAATGTAAATACAATGACTTTGGGGTGCCCTACCCATCACAAAATCTACTTTGGCATTCCAACCTAAGAATGAGTTGTATCTGGGTGGTTTTTGGTAATTTCAGACCTAGGAGTACCCATTAGTTGAATGCTCTAATTTCCAGAAGAGGAAACTGAAACCCAGAGAAGGCAAATGAATAGTCTGAAATAAACCAGATAGATATGGAGCTAGTCTAGATCTCAAGTCTCCTAAATTTCAGTCATGTATGTATATTTTTTCTTCTGTCTGTATTCCTTCCTTCAGAGCAAGAAACCTCAGTTATAGCTTCTTGAATTCAAGAAGCAAAAGTTTTCTTCAGTGCCAGCAGTTATAGCAGTGATAAACTGCTTTATGATTAAGGCTTGGGCTGTTAAAGACATTGGGTTGAAGGATCTGTACTTCTGTCCTCAGAGTCCCTCGGTCAAGAATCCTGATGAGCTCCGCCAAGGAGAGAAGTCATAAATTGGGAGCTTGTCTGCTTCTTGGTGGTCATTGCAAATCCAAGAAAAAACAAAGCAACAACAAAAAACTCTTCTTGATACTTGTACCATATCCCATAAATCAACTTTCTTTCCTATGGTTTCAAAATGAAAAGCAAGCAGAGAAATCATGAAATTTTCCATTTCCCTGTAGAATTGCTCAGTCCCTTAGTATTTTCCTCTCAAATAAGATTATTTTAGGCTGGGTGCAGCAACTCACACCTGTAATCCCAGCACTTTGGGAGGCCAAGGCGGGTGGATCACCTAAAGTAAGGAGTTCGAGACCAGCCTGCCCAACATGGTGAAACTCCATCTCTACTAAAAATACAAAAAATGAGCTGGGTGTGGTGGCGGGCACCTGTAATCCCAGCTTCTTTGGAGGCTGAGGCAGGAGAATCACATCAAGATCGCGCCATTGCACTACAGTCCGGGCAACACAGCGAGACTTTATTTTCTCTGACATCATGTCTCTGTAAGGATACTTCTGACCCTCTATCTTTTTCCTTCATTCAATAAATATTGATTGAATGCTTACTATATGCTGGGTGCCAGCGTACAATGGGGATCCAACTCAGTTATACTCAATGTGGAAAATGCATCTCTTACTCCTTGCCTACTTTAGACCTTATGGTTTTAGCCATGCCCCAGTCTAACTTCTCCCAATGACTATACCTGCCTTTGGGTTTTCAAATAAGCCAATCTTTCCGAACATTTTAAGCTTCTCTCATAAACATAACACAACATGACATCAAAATTCATATCCCAAGTCAGATGTTTCACAAAGATGCAAAAGGAATAAACATGCAAAAGGAATAAAAATGTGAAGCTCAGACGGGCATGATGGCTCACACCTGTAATCCCAGCACTTTGGGAGGCTGAGATGGGCGGATCACTTGAGGTCAGGAGTTTGAGACCAGCCTAGTCAACATGGTGAAACCCTGTCTCTACTAAAAATACAAAAACACAAATGGCTGGGCATGGTGATGGGTACCTGTAATCCCAGCTACTCAGGGGGGTTGAGGCAGGATAATCACTTGAACCTGGGAGGTGGAGGTCGCAGTGAGCAGAGATGGCACCACTGCGTTCCAGCCTGGGAGACAGAGGGAGTCTCCATCTCAAAAACCAAGCCAACAAACAAACAAAACAAAACAAACAAACAAAAACACGTAAAGCTCAGTAGAGAATAAAGAGATAGCCTCAACCTCCTGGGCTCATGTGATCCTCCTGTCACAGCTTCCCACGTAGCTGAGATCACAGCAGTGCACAACACCATACACCATGCTCAGCTTTTTTTTTTTTTTTTTTTTGTAGGTGGGAAGATGAGGTTTCCCTATGTTGCCCAGGCTGGTCTCAAACTCCTGAGCTCAAGAGGAGAAATATTCAGAAAGAGAAACATAAGGTATATTATAAAGAATGTTTCATCTGAAAATATTTTGAATTTTTTAGAATGGTTAATAAAATATTCGAGTGTTCCCATGTAGCTTATGGACTTCAGTTCTTGCGGCGTAAAATTATTTTTGCAGATAAATAGGAGCAGGTGAATACAACTATCACTTTTCGGGTAGCACAGAACATCAGCATTTATGTGAATTACAACACCACATGTTCTTTCATATAATTTAACAGCCCCTTGTCCAGGGATTCGTTTGGAGAAAATGTTCATATACAAATGACTGGCATAGAAATATAAAGTTTATCAGTGCTTTTATGTTTAACGTTAAAAAGCAGTAGGCTTTTCTTGGTTTTCTGTTTGTTTGTTTTGTTTTTAATGATCCCACTATGGACCCATACCTGGCATTCTGGAAGGAAACACATAACAGAGACGCCAAAAGCAAGGAAGAGAAGTCACATGGCATGAGGCAGGATAGAAGAGGCATATTATAATGTACCAAGATATTTGAGTAGGGACAACTTGTATTTACCAAATGAGCCCTGGCCACAACTCTCACAGACCATTACAATTCCTACACCCTGAGGTGAAACACAGCTACTTTTACTTCAAAAGCAAGATGCATACTGCCCAATAGCAGGAACCCCATTTCCACAAGTGGAGACAGCCTATGTCTTCCGTGCAGTTTACTCATCTCAACTTCTGGTCTAGATGTGTGTAGATACAGTTCTCCCCTCTCTAATATGTCAAGAGTGGAAAAAATGACGTTATAAACAAAGAGCTTGTCTTGTTTGTGCAAAATCTCAGGCGGAGAGAAGTGGAAATCTAACACCTTTGAAAAGTAGAAGGAAACAGGAATATGATTTTTCCTTGTTTCTTATTGAAAGATGAGTTTGATTTTATCTAAATTCAGAATATTAGATAACTGCATTTTATATTCACCTATAACCTAAGATTCATAAGTGCATTCCTATCAGTACAGTATTTTATAATAATAACATAAGTCCATCCTTAACAGTGATGTTGAGGCAGCAGAGAAGTTCACAGCTAGAAACTGTTGAGATCTTAAGGTGTACAGCATTTGGTTTAATATTTACAAATGCACCTGCTACATAGGAATATTCCATTTCCCTCATCTAAACAAAGTGAAAACTTTTAGACCAAATGCTAGAAATCTGCTAGACCAGCTTCTAGCAGATGGTAATATTCCAGTAAAGCAAGTTCTTCAGACAAAAAATAAAATTATCTGCAAATACTGTTGAATTAAATATCCATTTCTAGGTCAGGCATGGTGGCTCATGCCTGTAACCCCAGCACTTTGGGAGGCCAAGGCAGGTGGATCACTTGAGGTCAGGAGTTCAAAACCAACATGGCAAAACCCTGACTTTACTAATAATACAAAAAAATTAGCCTGTAGTCCCAGCTACTCAGGAGACTGAGGCAGGAGAATTACTTGAACCCGGGAATTACATGTAATATACATATACCCACATATATACACATATATATTACATGTAAATATATACATATAATACATATATATATATATACACACATTTCTAAATGCTTCCAAAACATACCTCATTTTTAACAGCATCTTCCAGATGTTCATAATTTTTCTTAAAGCGAAAGACCAGGATGAAGAAAAAAACAAGCAGTCATAGCCTAGAAACCCATGAACTATTTCTGAAATGTTACCATCACCTCAGTGGGTGACCAACATAACCCGGTAGGCAAACAACACAAACAACTATATGTCAGGAAACAAGAGGGCATTGAAATGATTCCTGAAAGCAGAAAAGGTTGTGGAAGACCAATGTCAATGACTCAAATGAGGTATCGGCTTTTTTTCTTAATTTATGGAAACCATTGACTCATTTACCCAAAAGACATTATTTGTTGCCCAAGGCTCTTCCAGGGTCAGAATATGAATGTTTATAGAGATTTATGGAAAGTAAATTCATCAAAACACTGGGTCTTATAGGACTTATAGTTGTGACAAGTACCTCTTGCTTTATAGATATAGGGTAATAGAAAAAAAAACAAACATAGAATATATGCCATTGGTAAAACATAGCCAATACAGTGGAAACAGGTGTGGCTGTTTGGTTTGCTTAGTAATATCTCAAATAATGTGACAGCAGTCTCAGAATGGACACAACCACACGACACTGCAATAGTCTGCTCAACCCATAGCTAAACGTGCCTCTTACCACCACCAAGAAACAAGCAGTCTCCAAGAATTTGGAACGAGTGCAAAATCTATGAAGTATGCTCCCACTGAGTGGTTGCTTTTTGTGAGCACATAGAAGACAATGAAACACAGACTTCGGAGTCAAGTTCTCCTAAATTCAAATAACAGTACACCACCTCCTACCTGTACAAAGTGAACAGCAAAATGCCTGATGAAGATAAATGAACCATAGCTATTCTTATGATTATGACAGATTAAGGCTTAAATCAGGCTTGAGCACTGAGCCTGGTGGTTTTTCCACTCTACCTGCAGGATGATACTGAGACTTCATAAAGCTATCAAAGAATGGAGTGGAAATATTTCCTGAAAATGAAAAAGGAGGAACAACTTAAGCTACCTGGAAGGTGGAACATCTGCAAGCCCAACTGGTAAGTACTGGGAATTCTGGTATTAACAAGCTCTGAAGAGGTAAAATGCAGAGCTTTGGTTATCTCAGAGGGCCACCAAACTCATGGGCTCAAGGCTCAAAGGCAGAAAAAATAGAAATGACAGCACAGCCAGGACTGAGAGAATTACAAATCAGATAGCACTCAAAAAAAAAAAAAAAAAAAAAAAACAAAGAAAAAAAATTCAGCACTCAAAGGACTTCACACTGCAAAGAGAATTTCCAAGTTGCAAAACACAGACCTTAAAACAGTGTCAAGGAATCTGTCAAGACTCATCTTCCTGCAACATGACACATGCATGGAAAGCCTTTGTCCAACACAGACTGACTCCCCTCTTGCATCTCACCTGCCTCAAGTTTTTTGTTTGCTGCAACACAGGAAAGATGTTAATCTGTTAGGGAAACACACCAATTCAAAAAGCAGACCCTTTGCTTTCTGAAGGAGCAACGATACTTCTTTCCTTCCAAGAAAAATGTTGAATTAGAAGCAGCCAGAGCTGTTAAAGATGACTGTCCAAATAATAAAAGCAATTAGACAAATGTCCATGAGTTGACAGTAACTGGGGAAGAGAGGGGCTCGTTTATCATTGACTTTTTAAAAAATGAGAATATGAGTATCATCAGTTTGGCACATAGATACTTAAAAAGACTACTAAGAGGCACCAGGTATGGCTTCACACCTCCCTTGTCCTGCCTACCCCACACCCTCATCCTCACTAACCACATTTTTTTTTTTTTTTGAGACAGAGTCTCGCTCTGTTGCCCAGGCTGGAGTGCAGTGGTGCAGTCTCAGCTCACCGCAAGCTCCACCTCTGGGGTTCACGCCATTCTCCTGCCTCAGCCTCCCGAGCAGCTGGGACTACAGGCCCACGGCACCACGCCCTGACTACAGGCACTAACCACATTTAAGCAGATACATTCTCTGCCCACAGGAATATGTTCTTCAGGTACGTGGTTGCATGCTAAAGCACACAGGACTTTCATCTCTTCACAGCTGATTTTCATTTCCATAGTCAAACATCCGCCCTACCACACCCCATGCTGTGTTCCAACAGCCTCACTTCCAACCATCATCTGGGTGCCACAGCCTCTTTACTTTTAGTCTTTTTCCTCTTCTGGCTTTCCTGTCCCTCATCTCCAGGTACTGTTGCCAAACTCCAGTTTGCATGTGCAAAAAGTGACATGAAACTAACAATGCCAGTGCTTTTCTTGTTACACACTGAATTGCTATGTCAACTTCAAGATGTGCAACCCTCCTCAATAAATTCATAATGTTGCTGTGTCTTCAGGGACTCCCACTTTTCCAATCAGGAAGAGCTTTTCCCCTGCAAAGTCTGGGAAAACAGCCATTCTGGAAACCCAAGTGCTTCTTAATACTATGCCAGCTTGGGCTTTACCATAATGTTAATGAAAAGGTAGCATTCTGATACAAACAGGTCACGTGTTTAAAACATTAGTATCATAAACCCGGGAGGCGGAGCTTGCAGTGAGCCGAGATCCGGCCACTGCACTCCAGCCTGGGCGACAGAGCGAGGCTCCATCTCAAAAAAAAAAGAAATTACTATCTATAAATATGTTTATTATATCCCAACTTAGTTCTTTTAAAAACAGTCAACTAGGCTCAGAAAAATCAAGGCTTTTCCTGATGTTTTAATACCATTAAACCAATGATGCCAGGATTCTTAGCTTCTTCCATTTGGTGTCAGTACGCTATAGACAGCCAGCTATATATAGGTCCTTTTGGTTTTTGTCAAGTCTACTGTCTCCATTAATATATATTTATAACACATGTTTAAATGTTCCCTAAATATCATATTCTTTAGTAACTGAACAAAAAAAAAAAGAAAGAAAGAAAACTCACCTAATGGACAAGGTCAAATCAAATATACTTCTTATTGCTTCTCAAAGTCTTTCCTTATTTCACCTCTTATTCAGTATGCAGAGTCTCAGAACTGACTGCATTTCTATCAGCAGCTGTTTACAGAATGGGGTGTGACTTGTGTTTGCTTATGCAAAAGGACTGAAGAACAACAATGCACACTCATCCAGCCAGTTTCCAACTCAGCCCGTCAGATTACAGTTGGCTTTTTTGCTGTTACTGCTGTCCATCTCTAATTTTATTGCATTGTGATTGCTAAATGTGGTCTGCATAACATCGAATTTGGGGGAATTTAAGAGGAATTAAGTTTATTTATTTAGAGACAGGGTCTCACTCTGTTGCCCAGGCTGGAGCGCACTGGCACAATTATGTCTCACCGTAGCCTTGACCTCCCCAGCTTAAGCAATCCTCCCACCTCAGCCTCCTAAGTAGCTGGGATCACAGGTATGCACCACCAAAAAGGGATAATTCTTTTTCAGTTTTTTGGTAGAGACAAGGTGTCACTATGTTGCTGCCCAGGCTGGTCTTGAACTCCTGGGCTCAAGTGATCCTCCTATCTCAGCCTCCCAAAGTGGTGAAATGACAGGCATAAGCCACCATGTCCCGCCTGAATTAAGTTTTATAAGTGTTCCATGATTATGTGAAAACAATCTGTACATCCTGTTATTGGATGCAAAATTACATACATTATAGTCAAATTAGTTAGTTGTGGTTTTCGATCTGATATATCCTTATTTATCTTTTTGCTACTTCATCTGTTTCTAAGAAACAGATGTGTTGAAGGTGTGTTGAAACTCCTAGATCATATTCATTTTTAGAAAATATGCCCAAGGTCATGTCTTAAAGAGGATGAATATATAAAGCATAATAAAAGAGCAAGCATTGTAGTCTTTATTCAGTGAAGCACTAAATCTGTGCTTTTCAGTTTGTATTCTGTGAAACTCTGGGATTCATGAAAATACTTTAAGAGTTCTGTAAACTGAGGCAGGGCGCGGTGGCTCAAGCCTGTAATCCCAGCACTTTGGGAGGCCGAGACGGGCGGAACATGAGGTCAGGAGATCGAGACCATCCTGGCTAATACGGTGAAACCCCGTCTGTACTAAAAAATACAAAAAACTAGCTGGGCGAGGTGGCGGGCGCCTGTAGTCCCAGCTACTTGGGAGGCTGAGGCAGGAGAATGGCCTAAACCTGAGAGGCGGAGCTTGCAGTGAGCTGAGATCCGGCCACTGCACTCCAGCCTGGGCGGCAGAGCAAGACTCCGTCTCAAAAAAAAAAACAAGTTCTGTAAACTTATTAAAATTTTATTTTTCTATTGTTTGTTTTTGGGTTTTGGGGGGGTTTTTTTTGTTTGTTTGAGATGGAGTCTCACTCTGTCACCCAGGCTGGAGTGCAGTGGCATGATCTTGGGCTCACTGAAACCACCGCCTCTCGGGTTCAAGTGATTCTCATGCCTCAGTCTCGCGTGTGGCTAGGACTAAAGGCCTGCGCAACCACGCCCAGCTAATTTTTGTATTTTTTAGTAGAGATGGGGTTTCACCATGTTGGCCAGGCTGGTCTCAAACTCCTGACCTCAAGTGATCTGCCCACCTCAGCCTTCCAAGGTGCTGGGATTACAGACATGAGCCACCGCACTTGGACTTTCTATTATGTTTTTTAAAAACTGGAATTAAAAAAAGTATATGGTCAAATAAGGTATATACCAAATTTAGAGACCTCCAAATTGTTTATTTATGCTACTTTAAGTTATTTACGTCTGCCATTAGCATTTACATGCTATTTGGAATTCCTATAATTATTAGTTGAGAAGCCTGTAATTTGCACTAGACTTCTCTCCTTTTCTTAATCAGAATGGATTCATTTGTCTATTGTTGTAAAATTATTTAAGGAAGCACATGTGAACTACATTCAATAAACGGCAGTCAAGGCTCAGGCACATGTTTCCGCACATGTTTGCTTTCATCCTGTTACAACAGTCAATTGAGCAATAAAGAACGAACACAATATGTTGCATCATAACATTTTATTACAGATCACTATAGAGATTATTCTTTGGGAAGTTTCTTGTCTGACTTCTAGAAGCATGAAAGGGCTACTCTAGGTTTAGGCTACTTCTTTTTCATAGCAGATAAGTGTCTTCACAGCCAGTTCCTGCATAGGAAACCTACATAATGTCATTGCAACAAACCTTTCATTGCCTCAGAAAACTGCTCTGGTCCAGCTGGTTGCAAACTTTCTTTAGCAATAAAACTGTTTCTTCAAATAAAATCTTACATGGCACCCCAACATATAAATAGGTGGCAGCAGATGATTCTAATGAAAGGAGTGAAGGTTAAGACACCAACGCCCATAGACCCACCAAGGACATAAGAAGAATCTCACTGTACACATTTGGAAAATCATTGCAGAAAGGTCTACCTACAGCGCAGCTCTGAATCATCTCCTTTGCCTTTGGCTTTGTCCCTAAACACCTCCTCTCTGCCTAACCACTTCAGTTGACAGCTCATTTGTAAGGTCTGCCACACTCTTTATTCAGCGTCTCCTATACCACCTTAACACAATTCTTATCTGGGAGGGATCTGAAATGCTTTGGGTGTCCCTGGTGAGAACTGCAAGAGGAGCTATCTAAAGCTTGAGAGAATGAAATGAGACTACAGGAAGAGTCTTGAGAACGACCATCACTGGGTCATTCCCAGAGAATGTGTCCTGGAAATGAGTCCTGGAAAAATCTAGGCCAAATTGCCCAAAAGGGAAGCAGCATTGACCATGGGATAGGAAAGTGATGTCCTTAAAGGGGCAAGAGAGAAAACTGCTGGGAGGATGTTTGTAACCAGCTACATTGGTGATCCTTTCTTGTATCTAAATGGACACTTTGAGGCCATCAGAAAATATGACCAGATTAGTCCTGACGGACTCAAAAATCTATATATGGATGGAACCCTCAAAAGTCAAGGTATGGTTTGAAGAACACAATGAAATGTTGGTATAGCAACTTTAAGATAACTGAGAACATATTATTTTGTGCTGTATCAGAAGTCACTTCACACTAAATTATAGCACAAAAGAGCATAAAGAGGTACAAAAATTTTTTTAAATACTGATCAAAGTAAAACTTCAGATTTTCTTCTTTCTGTGAATTCAGAAGAAATTTCTAGTATTAGGCTCAGCTAATGGCTGTGTCATGAGGAGTGTTTTACATGAAGGTACCCTTGCTTAAAACCATTACAAAGTTCCAGGGAAGGAGAAAGGGGCAGGAGGTAGAGGGGACAGAGAAACCCCTGCATTCCCTACCTGGCTTTATGTCAAGGCAGCACAAAATCAACTCAAACCCACAGGGATTAAATACAAAGGGAGTTTTCAGACAGGTATTCAAAGTCATATCAAGGTCAAACACCAAGAGACTAAGGAGCACATCAACAAAGGGGAATAGTAGTTTATGGATCTGGGAGTCTCAGAGGATAGCATTCCAAGAATTCAAGAGGACATCTGGGCAGACAACACAGTTCATTAGAGCCCATAGTAACAGTAGCTAGAAAAGACTGGGGGAGAGTGGTGAGGGATATAAAAACTACATATTGGGTACAATGCACACTATTCAGGTGATGGGTACACTAAAATCTCAGAATTCACCACTATATAATTCATCCAAGTTGCCGGGCACAGTGGCTCACACCTGTAATCCCAGCACTTTGGGAGGCCAAGGCAGGTGGATCACTTGAGGCCAGGAGTTCAACAGCCTGGTCAACATAGTGAAACCCTGTCTCTACTAAAAAATACAAAAATTAGCCAGGCGTGGAGACACATGCCTGTAATCCCAGCTACTCTGGAGGCTGAGGCATGAGAATGGCTCGAACCCGGGAAGCAGAGGCTGCAGTAAGCCAAGATTGCACCACCATACTCCAGCCTGGGTGACAGAGCGAGACTCCATCTCAAAAAAATATAGAAAATAAAATAATAATTCATCCATGCAGCCAAAAACCCGAAAAGCTATAGATATAGGATAGATGTAGATATACATATCTATTTATATATACCAAAAAAAGACCCATAGTAGTTGTTGCTTTATCAAAAGCCAGATAAATTTTCTAACCTTCTAAGTTACAGCAATTTATTTGATCAACTTGCTTTCCCCTATTCTGCCCATCCAGTTTGAAAGGCTCCCTGGCCAGGTGCGGTGGCTCACACCTGTAATCCCAGCACTTTGTGAGGTCAAGAGATCGAGACCAGCTGGCCAACATGGTGTAACCCCAGCTCTACTAAAATTACAAAAAGTAGCTGGGCATGGTGGCATGCGCCTGTAATCCCAGTTACTTGGGAGGCCAAGACAGGAGAATCGCTTGAACCCAGGAGGCAGAGGTTGCAGTGAGCCAAGATCGTGTCACTGCACTCCAGCCTGGCTGACAGAGCAAGACTCCGTCAGTTAAAAAAAGAAAAGAAAGGCTCCCTAATTGGCCAGGTGTGCTGGCTCATGCCTGTAATCCCAGCACTTTGGAAAGCCAAGGCTGACAGATCACCTGAGTTAAGGTATTCGAGGCCATCCTGGCCAACATGGTGAAACCTGTCTCTACTAAAAATACAAAAATTAGCCGGGCATGGTGGTGGGCGCCTATAATCCCAACTACTCCGGAGGCTAAGGCAGGAGAATTGCTTGAACTAGGGAGGCAGAGGTTGCAGTGAGCCAAGACAGTGCCACCGCACTCCAGCCTGGGTGACAGAGCGAGACACGATCTCAAAGAAAAAAAAAAAAAAGAAAAGCTCCCTAACTATTCCAACTAGGCTCCTTCACTAAGTTTCCTTTTCCTGACTAGGCAGATGGAAAGCCAAGCATCCAGGTTAGAACTTAGTCCCTCAAGGCCATACCTTGTCTCTGTCCTCAGCTAAGCCCGGGATAAGGCCATCTATGGAAACAAAGCTCCTATTTTCTTAACATGTCTCTGAGAAAGACATTTGAAGCCTAGAGGTTAAGAACATAAGGGCTAAAATGAGCAGGCAAGAGGGTCACTCAGAAAGAACAAGAGCCTTGTTTAAAATAAAATTAAAAAAAAGTCAGGGGGCGGAGCAAGATGGCCGAATAGGAACAGTTCCAGTCTCCAGCTCCCAGCAGGAGCGACACAGAAGACCGGTGATTTCTGCATTTTCAACTGAGGTACTGGGGTCATCTCACTGGGGAGTGCCGGACAATTGGTGCTGGTCAGTTGCTGCAGCCTGACCAGCAAGAGCTGAAGCAGGGCGAGGCATTGCCTCACCTGGGAAGTGAAAGGGGGAAGGGAATCCCTCTTCCTAGCCAGGGGAACTGAGACACACAACACCTGGAAGGTCGGGTAACTCCCACCCCATTACTGTGCTTTAAGCAAACGGGCACACCAGGAGAATATATCCCACACCTGGCCGGGAGGGTCCCATGCCCACGCAGCCTCCCTCATTGCTAACACAGCAGTCTGTGATCTAACCGCAAGGCAGCAGCGAGGCTGGGGGAGGGGCGCCCGCCATTGCTGAGGCTTAAGTAGGTAAACAAAGCCGCTGGGAAGCTCAAACTGGGTGGAGCTCACAGCAACTCAAGGAAACCTGCCTGTCTCTGTAGACTCCACCTCTGGGGACAGGGCACAGTTAACAACAACAACAACAAAAGCAGCAGAAACTTTGCAGACGCAAACGACTCTGACACCTTTGAAGAGAGCAGTGGATCTCCCAACATGGAGGTTGAGATCTGAGAAGGGACACACTGCCTGCTCAAGTGGGTCCCTGACCCCGAGTAGCCTAACTGGGAGACATCCCCCACTAGGGGCAGTCTGACACGCCACACCTCACAGGGTGGAGTACACCCCTGAAAAGAAGCTTCCAAAGTAAGAATCAGACAGGTACACTCGCTGTTCAGCAATATTCTATCTTCTGCAACCTCTGCTGCTGATACCTAGGCAAACAGGGTCTGGAGTGGACCTCAAGCCATCTCCAACAGACCTACAGCTGAGGGTCCTGACTGTTAGAAGGAAAACTATCAAACAGGAAGAACACCTATACCAAAAGCCCATCAGTACGTCACCATCATCAAAGACCAGAGGCAGATAAAACCACAAAGATGGGGAAAAAGCAGGGCAGAAAAGCTGGAAATTCAAAAAATAAGAGCGCATCTCCCTCTGCAAAGGAGCGCAGCCCATCACCAGCAACGGATCAAAGCTGGTCAGAGAATGACTTTGACGAGATGAGAGAAGAAGGCTTCAGTCCATCAAACTTCTCAGAGCTAAAGGAGGAATTACGTACCCAGCGCAAAGAAACTAAAAATCTTGAAAAAAGAGTGGAAGAATTGACAGCTAGACTAATTAATGCAGAGAAGGTCATAAACGAAATGACAGAGATGAAAACCATGACACGAGAAATACGTGACAAATGCACAAGCTTCAGTAACCGACTCGATCAACTGGAAGAAAGAGTATCAGCGATTGAGGATCAAATGAATGAAATGAAGCGAGAAGAGAAACCAAAAGAAAAAAGAAGAAAAAGAAATGAACAAAGCCTGCAAGAAGTATGGGATTATGTAAAAAGACCAAATCTACGTCTGATTGGGGTGCCTGAAAGTGAGGGGGAAAATGGAACCAAGTTGGAAAACACTCTTCAGGATATCATCCAGGAGAACTTCCCCAACCTAGTAGGACAGGCTAACATTCAAATTCAGGAAATACAGAGAACGCCACAAAGATACTCCTCGAGAAGAGCAACTCCAAGACACATAATTGCCAGATTCACTAAAGTTGAAATGAAGGAAAGAATCTTAAGGGCAGCCAGAGAGAAAGGTCGGGTTACCCACAAAGGGAAGCCCATCAGACTAACAGCAGATCTCTCGGCAGAAACTCTACAAGCCAGAAGAGAGTGGGGGCCAATATTCAACATTCTTAAAGAAAAGAATTTTCAACCCAGAATTTCATATCCAGCCAAACTAAGTTTCATCAGTGAAGGAGAAATAAAATCCTTTACAGATAAGCAAATGCTTAGAGATTTTGTCACCACCAGGCCTGCCTTACAAGAGACCCTGAAGGAAGCCCTAAACATGGAAAGGAACAACCGGTACCAGCCATTGCAAAAACATGCCAAAATGTAAAGACCATCGAGGCTAGGAAGAAACTGCATCAACTAACGAGCAAACTAACCAGTTAATATCAGAATGGCTGGATCAAGGTCACACATAACAATATTAACCTTAAATGTAAATGGACTAAATGCTCCAATTAAAAGACACAGACTGGCAAACTGGATAAAGAGTCAAGACCCATCAGTCTGCTGTATTCAGGAGACCCATCTCACATGCAGAGACATACATAGGCTCAAAATAAAGGGATGGAGGAAGATCTACCAAGCAAATGGAGAACAAAAAAAAGCAGGGGCTGCAATACTAGTCTCTGATAAAACAGACTTTAAACCATCAAAGATCAAAAGAGACAAAGAAGGCCATTACATAATGTTAAAGGAATCAATTCAACAGGAAGAGCTAACTATCCTAAATATATATGCACCCAATACAGGAGCACCCAGATTCATAAAGCAAGTCCTTAGAGACTTACAAAGAGACTTAGACTCCAATACAATAATAATGGGAGACTTCAACATTCCACTGTCAACATTAGACATATCAACAAGACAGAAAGTTAACAAGGATATCCAGGAATTGAACTCATCTCTGCACCAAGCGGACCTAATAGACATCTACAGAACTCTCCACCCCAAATCAACAGAATATACATTCTTCTCAGCACCACATCGCACTTATTCCAAAATTGACCACATAGTTGGAAGTAAAGCACTCCTCAGCAAATGTAAAAGAACAGAAATTATAACAAACTGTCTCTCAGACCACAGTGCAATCAAACTAGAACTCAGGACTAAGAAACTCAATCAAAACTACTCAACTACATGGAAACTGAACAACCTGCTCCTGAATGACTACTGGGTACATAACGAAATGAAGGCAGAAATAAAGATGTTCTTTGAAACCAATGAGAACAAAGATACAACATACCAGAATCTCTGGGACACATTTAAAGCAGTGTGTAGAGGGAAATTTATAGCACTAAATGCCCACAAGAGAAAGCTGGAAAGATCTAAAATTGACACTCTAACATCACAATTAAAAGAACTAGAGAGGCAAGAGCAAACACATTCAAAAGCTAGCAGAAGGCAAGAAATAACTAAGATCAGAGCAGAACTGAAGGAGATAGAGACACAAAAACCCTCCAAAAAATCAATGAATCCAGGAGTTGGTTTTTTGAAAAGATCAACAAAATTGACAGACCGCTAGCAAGACTAATAAAGAAGAAAAGAGAGAGGAATCAGATAGACGCAATAAAAAATGATAAAGGGGATATCACCACCAACCCCACAGAAATACAAACTACCATCAGAGAATACTATAAACACCTCTACGCAAATCAACTAGAAAATCTAGAAGAAATGGATAATTTCCTGGACACTTACACTCTTCCAAGACTAAACCAGGAAGAAGTTGAATCCCTGAATAGACCAATAGCAGGCTCTGAAATTGAGGCAGTAATTAATAGCCTACCAACCAAAAAAAGTCCAGGACCAGATGGATTCACAGCTGAATTCTACCAGAGGTACAAGGAGGAGCTGGTACCATTCCTTCTGAAACTATTCCAATCAATAGAAAAAGAGGGAATCCTCCCTAACTCATTTAATGAGGCCAACATCATCCTGATACCAAAGCCTGGCAGAGACACAACAAAAAAAGAGAATTTTAGACCAATATCCCTGATGAACATCGATGCAAAAATCCTCAATAAAATACTGGCAAACCGGATTCAGCAGCACATCAAAAAGCTTATCCACCATGATCAAGTGGGCTTCATCCCTGGGATGCAAGGCTGGTTCAACATTCGCAAATCAATAAACGTAATCTAGCATATAAACAGAACCAAAGACAAAAACCACATGATTATCTCAATAGATGCAGAAAAGGCTTTTGACAAAATTCAACAGCCCTTCATGCTAAAAACGCTCAACAAATTCGGTATTGATGGAACATACCTCAAAATAATAAGAGCTATTTATGACAAACTCACAGCTAATATCATACTGAATGGGCAAAAACTGGAAAAATTCCCTTTGAAAACTGGCACAAGACAGGGATGCCCTCTCTCACCACTCCTATTCAACATAGTGTTGGAAGTTCTGGCTAGGGCAATCAGGCAAGAGAAAGAAATCAAGGATATTCAGTTAGGAAAAGAAGAAGTCAAATTGTCCCTGTTTGCAGATGACATGATTGTATATTTAGAAAACCCCATTGTCTCAGCCCAAAATCTCCTTAAGCTGATAAGCAACTTCAGCAAAGTCTCAGGATACAAAATTCATGTGCAAAAATCACAAGCATTCTTATACACCAGTAACAGACAAACAGAGAGCCAAATCATGAATGAACTTCCATTCACAATTGCTTCAAAGAGAATAAAATACCTAGGAATCCAACTTACAAGGGATGTCAAGGACCTCTTCAAGGAGAACTACAAACCACTGCTCAGTGAAATCAAAGAGGACACAAACAAATGGAAGAACATACCATGCTCATGGATAGGAAGAATCAATATCATGAAAATGGCCATACTGCCCAAGGTTATTTATAGATTCAATGCCATCCCCATCAAGCTACCAATGAGTTTCTTCACAGAATTGGAAAAAACTGCTTTAAATTTCATATGGAACCAAAAAAGAGCCCGCATTGCCAAGACAATCCTAAGTCAAAAGGACAAAGCTGGAGGTGTCACGCTACCTGACTTCAAACTATACTACAAGGCTACAGTAACCAAAACAGCATGGTACTGGTACCAAAACAGAGATATAGACCAATGGAACAGAACAGAGTCCTCAGAAATAATACCGCACATCTACAGCCATCTGATCTTTGACAAACCTGAGAGAAAGAAGAAATGGGGAAAGGATTCCCTATTTAATAAATGGTGCTGGGAAAATTGGCTAGCCATAAGTAGAAAGCTGAAACTGGATCCTTTCCTTACTCCTTATACGAAGATTAATTCAAGATGGATTAGAGACTTAAATGTTAGACCTAATACCATAAAAACCCTAGAAGAAAACCTAGGTAATACCATTCAGGACATAGGCATGGGCAAGGACTTCATGTCTAAAACACCAAAAGCAATGGCAGCAAAAGCCAAAATTGACAAATGGGATCTAATTAAACTAAAGAGCTTTTGCACAGCAAAAGAAACTACCATCAGAGTGAACAGGCAACCTACAGAATGGGAGAAAATTTTTGCAAGCTACTCATCCGACAAAGGGCTAATATCCAGAATCTACAAAGAACTCAAACAAATATACAAGAAAAAAACAAACAACCCCATCAAAAAGTGGGCAAAGGATATGAACAGACATTTCTCAAAAGAAGACATTCATACAGCCAACAGACACATGAAAAAATGCTCATCATCACTCGCCATCAGAGAAATGCAAATCAAAACCACAATGAGACACCATCTCACACCAGTTAGAATGGCAATCATTAAAAAGTCAGGAAACAACAGGTGTTGGAGAGGATGTGGAGAAATAGGAATACTTTTACACTGTTGGTGGGACTGTAAACTAGTTCAACCATTATGGAAAACAGTATGGCGATTCCTCAAGGATCTACAACTAGATGTACCATATGACCCAGCCATCCCACTACTGGGTATATACCCAAAGGATTACAAATCATGCTGCTATAAAGACACATGCACACGTATGTTTATTGTGGCACTATTCACAATAGCAAAGACTTGGAATCAACCCAAATGTCCATCAGTGACAGAGTGGATTAAGAAAATGTGGCACATATACACCATGGAATACTATGCAGCCATAAAAAAGGATGAGTTTGCGTCCTTTGTAGGGACATGGATGCAGCTGCAAACCATCATTCTTAGCAAACTATCACAAGAACAGAAAACCAAACACCGCATGTTCTCACTCATAGGTGGGAACTGAACAATGACATCACTTGGACTCTGGAAGGGGAACATCACACATCGGGGCCTATCATGGGGAGGGGGGAGGGGCGAGGGATTGCATTGGGAGTTATACCTGATATAAATGATGAATTGATGGGTGCTGACGAGTTGATGGGTGCAGCACACCAACATGGCACAAGTATACATATGTAACAAACCTGCACGTTATGCACATGTACCCTAGAACTTAAAGTATAATAAAAAAATTTTTTTTAAATAAAAATAAATTTTAAAAAAAAAGGCAGGGAATAAACCTCAATACAGATTTACTAACACAGAAATAAAGAGTTTGTGTTAGCAAAGAGACTATGAATCAGCAAGAGAACAACCCACGAGGATAAAGGAAATTGTAGACAAGAGGAGCATAAACCATGAAGACATAAGTACCCATGTGTTTATAACATGGATAATTGATAAGCAATAAGTAAGTCTTTAGAAACTATGAGTGTTCAGGGGAAATCACAAAAACAGTGACATTACACTTAATTTTTTAAATGAGGGTGAAATGACATTCTGCATGAGACAGATAACTGTAAAGTAGTAAAAAAAAGTTTTCAGAAGTCACACATGAAAATCAATCTCATAATTCTACAATCACATTTTATTATGTCCACATTTTAAAGTACAAAGTTAGCCTTTATATACCAACAAATTTGGCTGCAAAGGTTTGTTGAGTTTTGACCTCGAGAAATACCTTCCTATTTTTTAAAGAAAGAAATATTATAATGATATTCCTTTTATTACTTTCCTATATATACTTGCTCATCACATAAAAAATATAATTGCTATATAGCCATCAAGCATTAAAAATAAACCAACACATCTAACAATAGGCCTCAATGGTACTAATCTATTTTCCTAGATGTATCACTTTAAAGCCATATATGAATGTCCAAGAAATGAAAGCTTTTTATTTTTCTTTTACAATCTACAGCATAGAACATGATAGATAAAATTATTCCATATAGAAATTATGATTTTTAATTAATTTGAAATAATTTCCATTAATTTCTGATGCTCGTAAGCATTTTAGATACACATTCCTTTAGCTCTTGAAATACAGCTCTAAATTGTGAAAAATTCTGACACAGGCAGGAACAGATTTCAAAATTCTATTACTTTTAATCTAAAAGCCTCCATCTTATGTTTTCTGTAGGAGACAGAAACTCACAAAAGAAAATGTGTTGGCTTCTACTATTAGGAAACTGGACATTTTTCACATATATTATAGTGGAAGCAGTTTTACATTTCATTCAGGCACAAAATTTTTATGAACTCAGGAGCAGCCCAAACATAAAGATAAAATGCAGCATGATTTTCCAAACCAAAATCTGGGGCTTATGTCTACGGATTTTTGTGACCCTTTGGGAAAAGGCAGAGTTGGAAACACAACTTAGTTGTCCAAGTATTAGAACTTTTAAAGCATCTCTTTGATTTATGAAGAAAATGCACAAAAATATGTTAAAGAAGTACCAGAAAATCCAGCAAGTTGCTGATTACTACACACCTCCATGCACAGATGACATGAGCAATTATTTGTCTTTCCTTCACTTCTGACTTCCAGGGCTCAGGGCTGAGGTCCTATTGACTGCACATAGTAGAAGAAAGGGAAGAGAAGTTGTTTCAATGGCAACATCCTCACCTACTTATGTCTCTTTTCTCACAGCTCCAGTAATTAACGGAATGATTATAAACTGAAACCAAACTGCATCTCTATCCCTTCCATTCTCACCCTGGAAGCCTGTTCTCATAAATCCATTCTCCTCAGGGTATTCCTTTAATCAGTATTTCTTAATATGAATGAATGCTTTGGCTAACTTGTACAGGTCATCTACCACTTTTAAGTACTCCATTCCCACCTCATGGGTGTGTCTCATCTCTTCAGTACAGTTGCATATTTCCCGAAGAGTCTCATTTTGTGTATTGCTTCTCCACTACCCCTCACCACCAGACAGACAACTGGCCAGCTGTCACTCAAATGCTAATTGTGTCTACCATCTACTTTCTCTAACAGCCTTTTCCTTCCGCTGGTTCCCTCCATTCCCTGCCAATTTTATTTAGGAGTGACTCAAAAAGTGTTTTGGGACTCCACTGATAGCTGTGCTTTTCTGATAATTAAACCATATTTACATCCAACTCAACAGTGTTTGGTAAGCAATTACTACCTATCCATTACTGTGCTAGCAACTACGAATGTCATGAAAGAAACATATGATCCAGCTACTCCCTTAAAGAAGTTGGTAATCAGGGTTAGGTGGAATGATGCACTCATTTACAAAAAAGGACGGATAAGACAATATTATCAGGGAGAAAAACATCTGGTACCCCATGTGGACCAGCCAGCACAAGAAATCAAAAGTGAAAGGGGCTTCAAGTCAAAAGACCTGAACTATGCTACTTCCTTCCTAGCTACGTGTCCTGTGGTGAGCCAGACAGCCTCCCCCTACTGTTTCCTCAATATGGGAATATTTATCTAGCAAGATTATTGGAAGGATTAAAGGGTACCTTATGTGAAATGCATTTTATAAACTGTAAACTACTGGGTACATGTAAGATGGCTGCTTTACAAGTCAAGTAGAGCCTGGGAGGTCAGAAAAGGGGAGCAATCTGTCAGCCATGGTGGCTCATACCTGTAATCCCCCCTATTCAAGAGACTGAGATGGGAGGATCACTTGAGCCCAAGAGATCAAAACCAACCTGGGCAACATAATGAGATGCTGTTGTACAAAAATTTTTCTAATTAGCAAGGTGAGGTGGCTTGTGCCAGTAGTCCAGTTACTCAGAAGGCTGAGGTGGGAGGATCACTTGAGCCCAAGAGTTCAAGGCTGCAGTGAGCCATGACTGTGTCACCATACTCCAGCCTGGGTGACAGAGTGAGACCCTATCTCAAAGAAAGAAAGACAGGGAGCAATCTGACCATGACTCAAAGCAAGAGCCAGGACCTGAGCTGGGCACCTTCTTCAAAGCCAGGCAAGATTTAGCTAGATAGTGAGGAATAGGATACACAGCATGTTTCATGCAAGGACATGTTTTGACTTCCATTTAACAAGTATTGAAGAGCTTGCTAATCATTTCAAAGGATACAAATGTGTTTAAGATATAATCCTCGAAGTACAAAACTGGCTGTAAAACTCAAAGGAATGCTTATGAGGTAATGTGGCAAGTTAAGGAGAGCAGGACAACTAATCCGTTGGTATATGGGGTTCCTGTACCACCATCTGTGTAGACCCAGGATAGGTCACCATCCCTCTGCAGGCCTTGTTCTCTCAAATATGAAATAAGAGGTTTCACCTCAATGGTCTCTTTCCAACACAGACATTCTAGGCTGTATGATTCCAGGTTCAAAGTTCAAAGCTTAGCCATGAGAAATCTAAGTGGGGTCATGGTGACAGCTGTCCCTTCTATCAGCTCTCACTCCTTGCAGATGAGGGCCTAGATGAGGGCAGCCGCATGGGAATGGGAAGAAGGGGATCTAAGACACACTAATTTTAAAATAATAGAACAGAGTTCCACATCAGGTAGAAAAGGACACAGCAAAGAAAACACCAAAGAATAAAGCCTAGAGAGCCAGGAGGCCAAAATAATGTTGCCGACAGAAGCAGGACATGTGAAGTGGGGAAGGGAAAGAGTTGGAATGGGCATGAGGTGTTCGTGGGTGCTATCAGATTTTTGGAAGGGAAGGATGATGAGACTGGATTGGGGCAGCTTCAGTATGACAGATCATCAAAGCCATATCACTGAGAAATGCTTGAAAATCATTCCCATTCCCTGTGGCCCACATTTACCTCTGTCCTTGAGACAGAGGCAGAGTAGCCAACAGTGAAAGCTCCAAAAAGAAGACCATGACTGTACAAGCCACAGAAGACGGAACATGCTGTTAGTTCAGGATGAACAAGACCAAGGGTAACAGCAGGGTGCTCTCAGCCAAACTAATTGAGCCAAACTCAATTACATAGGACATGATGGGCAGTCCCAGCTGTTCTGATTAAACTTGGTCTCCAGATACTATCTCCCTGTTGTAAAGTTCTTTATCGGGCAGTGAGTAAAAAAGGAAATGTCAGGGAAGACAGCTAGATGTCCCACACGGCATTCACTCATTCACTCCTCTTAGAAGACTGCAATAAGCACCTCCTTGGATTCCAAACTTAGGCCTTGCCCATCATCATCCACCACCCATCTGAATGTATCTCAATGAAAACACACACTAGCTGGGCGTGGTGGCTCATGCCTGTAATCCCAGCACTTTGGGAGGCCAAAGCCAGCAGATCACCTGAGGTCAAGAGATCGAGACCAGCCTGGCCAACATGGTGAAACCCTGTTTCTACTAAAAATACAAAAATTAGCCAGGCATGCAGGTGGGCACCTATAAGTCCAGCTACTCAGGAGGCTGAGGCACGAGAATTGGTTGCACCTGGGAGGCAGAGGTTGCAGTGAGCTGAGATCGTGCCACTGCACTCCAGGCTGAGGCACGAGAATTGCTTGAACCTGTGAGGCGGAGGTTGCAGTGAGCTGAGATCATACCACTGCACTCCATCCTGGGCGATATAGTGAGCCTCAAGTCTCATTAAAAAAAAAAAAAAAGGAAACACAGTGGAGAGGAGTTGTAGTATTATCACCTTCTCTGCCCCTCTCACTCTCCTTGAAACCACTGACACTAAGAAATAAGAGGTTAGAACCCTTCTCTAATTACCCTTATCTAATTACTTAATGTCTCTATGTTTTCCTAGAAGGAGAATTCAGTACCTATACCAGATCTACCATGTTTTTGGTCTCACTTAACACTGCTATATGTATGCGCATGTCTCCTAATGCACACCAGCAAGAGTTTCTCTAGAAAATTGCTTTCCAACCTTGTTCATGATATTTGTATGACCCACCAGGGCACATGCTCTTGATCAAAGGCAACAGGTCTGAGGGCCCCAGAAAGCCCAGGCCCTGTCCAGCCACCCTGAGGGACAAGGGGTTCAACATCTCAACACAACTGAACCAATTCAGCGCACACCAGGGGGAGATCACCTCCTCTAGGGGAGGTGTCAAAGCGTGAAATTCCTGGGCTACACCTACGCACACATGTTCAGTAATAGAAGAAAATATCAAATTGCTGTCCAGCATAGTTGTTTTACACTCCCAACTTCATATCTTCACCAACATTTGGTGCTTGTTGTCAGACTTCTCAAAATGGTAACACATTATGATCTAAATTTGCTAATGAGTGTGAGCATCTTTTATTAGTTTCTTGGCCAACTAGTTTCCTCTTATTAAAATGCACATTTGTATCTTTCTCCTATTTTTTTGTTGGGTTCTTTTTTTTTAAGACAGAGTCTCGCTCTGTTGCCCAGGCTTGTGTGCAGTGGCACAATCTCATCTCACTGCAACCTCCACCTCCTGCATTCAAGTGATTCTCATCCCTCAGCCTCCCAAGTAGCTGGGACTACAGGCACACACCACCATATCCAGTTAATTTTTGTATTTTTAGTAGAGATGGGGTTTTGCCATGTTGGCCAGGCTGGTCTCAAACTCCTGGAGGCAAGTGATCTGCCCACCTCAGCCGTCCAAAGTGCTGGGATTATAGACACAAGCCACCATGCCCAGCCAGGTTCTTTTTCCATGGATGTGCAGTTCTTCATATATTCTGGATACTATTTATCAGTTACGTATGTTGCAAATATATTCTTACCGTTTTTGGTTTGTCTTTTCACTTTTTTAGTGTCTCTTAATCTTAAAATCATCAAATTTATTCTTTTTTTATAGTTACTTTAATTTATATCATGATCAAGAAAGCTTTTTTTTGTTTGTTTGTTTGTTTGTTTTAATGGAGACAGGGTCTCACTCCAGTGCAATGGCACAGTCATAACTCACTACAGCCTCAAGTTCCCAGGCTCAAGTCATCCTCCCATCTCAGTCTCCCAAGTAACTGGGACTACAGGCATGGGTCGCCATGCCCAGCTAATTTTCTTTTCTTTTTTGTAGAGACAGGGTCTCACTATGTTGCCCAAGCTGGTCTTGAACTCCTAGTCTCAAGTGATCCTCCCATCTCAGCCTCCCAAAGTGCTAGCATTACAGGTGTGAGCCACCAGGCCCAGCCAACAAATTCTTATCTAAAGCAATAAAGATATTTTTCTATATTATGTTTGTAAAGATACTGCCTTTTTATTTACGTCTTTAATACACTGAGAACTCAAGGTATATGTAGGGATCCAATTTCATTATTTTTCCCTTAAGGATACACAATTGTCATAGCACCATTTATTGCATAAAATTATCTTTTCCCAGTGACATGCAATAAATGAATGGATCTGTTTCAGGGCTTTACATTTGGTTTCATTGGTCATTTTGATCATCCCCGGGCCAGTGCCACAATGCCTTAATCACTATGACCCTAAAATATAACTTTGTATCTGGTAGGACTGGTACCCACCTTACCATGGACATGCACCCTTCACACTTCCATCTGAGTTCCTCAAAAACCATATGGGGATTTTTATTGGGATTGCATTGCATTGCATTGGGATTGCATAAATCTATAGATCAAATTAAGAAGATTGACATGTTCATGATGTTCAATCTACCTACCTAAGTACATGCATATTTCTCCATCTATTTATGTACTTTTATTGCCTTTAAAAATATTCTCAAAACTCACAAAAGAAGATATACAAATGGCAAATAAGCATATGAGAAGATGCTCAACATCATCTGTTATTAGAGAATTGCAAATTAAAACAAGAATGAGATATCATTATATACCTATCAGAATGACCAAAATCCAAAACACTGACAACATCAAATGCTGGTGAGGATATGGAAACCCAGAACTCTCCTTCATTGCTGGTAGGAATGCAAAATGGTACAGGCCCTTTGTTATAGACAGTCTGGCAGATGTTTACAAAGCTAAACTTGCTCTTACCATACAATCCAATCACATTCTTTGGTATCTACCCAGATAAAGGGAGAACTCGTGTCCACACAAAAACCTGCACACTGATATTTATTATAGCAGCCTTATTCATAATTGCCAGAACTCAGAAGCAACAAGATGTTCGTCAGTATGTGAATGGATAAATAAACTGTGGTACATTCAGACAACGGAAAATTATTCAGCACTGAAAAGAAACAGCTATCAAGCCATGAAAAAACATGGAAGGACCTTAAATGCATATTACTATCTGAAAGAAGTCAATCTGTATGATTCCAACTACGTGGCATTCTAGGAAAGGCAAAACTATGGAGATGGTACAAGGATCAGTGGTTACCAGGGGTTGGAGTGGGGGAAGTGAAAGAGATGAATAGGCAGAGAACAGAGGATTTTTAGGGCAGTGAAATTATTTTGTATGACACTATAACATAGATAGATGTCGTTATACATTTGTATACATACCCATAGAATGTACAACACCAAGAGTGAATTCCAATATAAACTATGGACTTTGGATGATAATGTATCAATGTAGGCTCATCATGTGTAACAAACGTACCACTCTGGTAGGGGATGTTGATAGTAGGGGAGGCTGTGCATGTTGTGAGTTTTGGAAGGGAAGGGAATATATGAAAATTGTACCTTCTACTCAGTATTGCTGTGAACCTAAAACTGCTCTAAAAAATAAGCTCGGCCGGGCATGGTGTCTCACAGTGGCCTGTAATCCCAGCACTTTGGGAGGCCGAGGCAGGTGGATCATGAGGTCAGGAGTTCAAAACCAGCCTGGCCAAGATGGTGAAACCCTGTCTCTACTAAAATACAAAAATTAGCCAGGCACAGTGGCAGGCACCTGTAATCCCAGCTACTCAGGAGGCTGAGGCAGGAGAATGGCATGAACCCGGGAGGCGGAGCTTGCAGTGAGCCAAGATCACACCACTGCACTCCAGCCTGGGCAACACAGTGAGACTCCGACTCAAAAAAAAAAAAAAAAGCTAATTATACCTAATTATACCTTTTATTTATATTTCTTGTCTTACTGTACTGAGAATCTCAAAAAAAAAAAAAAAAAAAAAAAAAAAAACAGTGAAAAGACATGGTGATACAGGTAGTCTTATCTCTTTTTTTTCTTTTCGAGACAAGATCTCACTCTGTTGTCCAGGCTGGAGTGCAATGGCACAATCACAGCTCACTGCAGCCTCAGCCTCCCAAGCTCAGGTGACTGTCCCGCCCCAGCCTCCCTTGCCCAGGCTGGTCTGGAACTCCTGGGCTCAAACCACCCACCCGCCTTCCAAAGTGCTGGGATTATAGGTGTGAGCCAGCACGCCCAGCCCAGTCCCGTCATGTCTTGATTCTAACGTTTCACTGTTAAGAATAACATTTGCTATAGACTTTTGGTACACATTTTTATCAGGTTCAGGAAGTTCATCTATCCTAGTTTGCTAAGCATGAGAATTATGAATGGGTGTCAACTTTATCACATTTCGTTTCAGCATGTATCAAGGAGACTGTTACTTTTTCCCCTTAATCTGTTAATTTACCAGCTTTTACATTTATTTTGCCTTTGATATTTTTCTTTCCTTGCTTCTAGTTTCTTCTCTCACTTTACTGGTTTCTGCTCTTCTCTCATACTTTCTACCTAGAATTTCTCCTTCAAAGTCATTCTGTTTTTCCCTTTTGCATTCGCCAGGGGGTTGGGAGAGTGAAGGAAGGTAGTTCTCAGGGTAATTGATAAATATTTGAATGGCTAAAAGGTGAAATACCTAATAGGTACCAGATCCTTGAGGTGACCTTACCCAAAACCAGTCTTCAAATGTACCATATTACATTTATATAAGTTGTTCCCGTCTTGGACTTAAGAAAAAAAAAAAAAAGTTACTTGAGATGCAGTCACTAGAGGAAGAATTATAATAGAATGTTTTAAACAGAAATGGTGTTTCACCCTCTAGAGAAACATCGAAAATGCATCAGCTATCATCCGAATTTTCTTTTGAATACAGTACTATATTTAATTTTAACTACTAGCGCTTGGGTTCCCCCATTTAATATCTAGAAAACAGGGTACTAGATTATAGAAATGGCAAGTATCTGAAGAGAGACAAGGAATAACGTTTATGCATTCTGTAATTCAACACTGTATGTTAAAAAGGCCAGCCCATGTCTCTTCTTCATTTTCAAATTAAAGAAGCCAAACCCAAATCTCTGAATTCTGGCTAATAACTTAGGAGCCACTTTAAAAAACTTTGCCAAGTTTTTTCATTAATCTATATTTAATTGTCCTAAAGTCTGTATTTCATTTAACTCCATGAAATGCATATATTTGAGGAAAGATGTTAGAGTAACCATGACCTAGAAATGAAAAGGGCACTAACACAAAAGAAACAAATCAGCAAACAACTCTGTAACAGAATTCTAGAGTCTTTAGTCTTACAAAAAACCACATTAAACATCATAAGAGAATA
Source organism: Rhinopithecus roxellana (assembly GCF_007565055.1). Lineage (NCBI taxonomy): Eukaryota > Metazoa > Chordata > Mammalia > Primates > Cercopithecidae > Rhinopithecus > Rhinopithecus roxellana. The sequence goes on from NC_044553.1 coordinate 42,505,534, forward strand.
CAACATTTAGTCCACACCTGACTCCAAAGAGTCCCTCAACTATAGCCAGGATTACTTCTTTTTTTTTGAGACAGAGTCTCTCTCACTCTGTCACCCAGGCTGGAGTTGGAGTGCAGTGGTCTGATCTCGGCTCATTGCAACCTCTACCTCCTGGATTCAGGTGATTCTCGTGCCTCAGCCTCCCAAGTAGCTGGGAGTACAGGCATGCACCACCACATGCGGCTTATTTTTATATTTTTAGTAGAGACGGGGTTTCGCCATATTGCCCAGTCTGGTCTCAAACTCTTGACCTTAGGTGATCAGCCGGCCTCGGACTCCCAGAGTACCGGGATTACAGGTGTGAGCCACAGCCCCTGGCCAAAATCTTTATTTTGTGATTTCTACAAACCTTTAATCACTTTTAGATTTTAAACATTTTTCCAACCTCTATAAGCTAGAATAGATGGGGATCTGTTTTTTACCAGAAATTTTAAGCTGTTTTAGAGAAAAATAAACTTGGCTCAAATGACAAATGTGAAAATACCAAAACTGCAAAGCATAGGAGGATGTGGGAAAGGGTTGTAGTGTTCTTCACAACACATATGAAAGTATTTCCCAAAAAATATATATTAAATGTCCTTCAAATATAACAGAAGTTAAATGCAAAATAGCATACATATACCCATCCAAAAGCTGTTAATAATTTTAAATAAGGTTTGATAAGTAAATTGGCCTCCACCAAAGATCCAAAGATATACTAGTAAAGCTTGATGCCACTAAGGAGGGAGAGAGCCTGGTTTAAATGACTGAAATTCAGGCAGCAGCTTATGAGCACATCAATTAAACATCTAACAAACAAAAACTGGCGATGTGCCACTATGTTAAGCACCAAGAATGTGGCTCTAGAAGAGCAACAGTCTAATAGGTAAGCTATTTGTGGAAGTGCCCAAGGAAAATGCATGGAAAGAAGAACTATAGAGCCTGGCATGGTAGTTCATGCCTGTAATCCCAGCACTTTGGGAGGCCGAGGTGGGCGGATCACCTGAGGTTGAGAGTTCAAGACCAGCCTGACCAACATGGAGAAACCCTGTCTCTACTAAAAATACAAAATTAGCCAGGCGTGGTTGTGCATGCCTGTAATCCCAGCTACTGGGGAGGCTGAGGCAGGAGAAACATTTGAACCCGGGAGACGGAGGTTGCAGTGAGCCAAGATCGCACCATTGCATTCCAGCCTGGGCAACAAGAACAAAACTCTGTCTCAAAAAAAAAAAAAGAAGAAGAACAGTAACAGAAGTATGTGCAAGCCGCTGGGGAGATGGGAGGCCTGGGGAGATAGCACAAGAGGGTGGAGAAGGAGCCCACGATGTCTAAGGAGGGAATCAGAAAAACTTCACACAGGGGCATGAGTCAAGGACTGAAGTGAGAATATGAGTGTCCAGGCACACAGAGGGACAAGTGATAAATGTGAATGGACAAAAATTATACAGTGCACCAGATAATGTGGGGAAGGTCTTTACCTCACATGTCAGCCAAATAAGCATTATCCTTTCAAGATAACAAAAACTGTAAGCAAATAATTCTTGATGCCAATCCAAAACATGTAACCGAGTTTTGATGGAATTTGGTAACGAATGCCTGTTGTCCAAAATTAAAAAAACAAATAGACCAGGTTTAAATCCTTCAGGAGGGAACACATCTTGGGCTGACTGATGCGGGCGGGTAAGGGTTTGAGGGTTTGTACTTGCAAAGGTGTAAGAGGCTAAGGTTACTTAGGATGCACGAAAGGACCTCAGCAGTGGACGTGGCTGAAAGGATGCATGGAGGTAGGGGAGAAGGTATCCAGAACAGAGGCTGAAAACATGGGAAAGTGTTGGAGACCTGGGCCTAAAGGGACTGTGACATGACACTAAAAAGTTTGTGTGTTCAGTGAGATACCATCTCACACCAGTTAGAATGGCAATCATTAAAAAGTCAGGAAACAACAGGTGCTGGAGAGGCTGTGGAGAAATAGGAACACTTTTACACTGTTGGTGGGATTGTAAACTGGTTCAACTATTGTGGAAAACAATATGGCGATTCCTCAAGGATCTAGAACTAGAAATACCATATGACCCAGCCATCCCATTACTGGGGATATACCCAAAGGATTACAAATCATGCTGCTATAAAGACACATGCACACGTATGTTTATTGCGGCACTATTCACAATAGCAAAGACTTGGAATCAACCCAAATGTCCATCAGTGACAGACTGGATTAAGCAAATGTGGCACATATACACCATGGAATACTATGCAGCCATAAAAAAGGATGAGTTTGCGTCCTTTGTAGGGACATGGATGCAGCTGGAAACCATCATTCTCAGCAAACTATCGCAAGAACAGAAAACCAAACACTGCATGTTCTCACTCATAGGTGGGAATTGAACAATGAGATCACTTGGACTCTGGAAGGGGAACATCACACACCGGGGCCTATTATAGGGAGGGGGGTAGGGGGGAGGGATGGCACTGGGAGTTATACCTGATGTAAATGACGAGTTGATGAATGCTGACGAGTTGATGGGTGCAGCACACCAACATGACACAAGTATACATATGTAACAAACCTGCACGTTGTGCACATGTACCCTAGAACTTAAAGTATAAAAAAAAAAAAAAAAAAAAAAAGTTTGTGTGTTATCTTCTGGCCAAGGGAAGACCACCATGGGCTCTTTATGCAGGAGAGAACCATGAAATGTGTGCCTTCAAAAGATCTCTATGGCAGCCACAGGGAGACTGGAAATACACACAGCATCAGGAGGCTGTAATGTTACCAACTGAATGTTTGTGTCTCCCCAAAAATGGCATGTTGAAATCTAATCCCCAATGTGACGGTATAAAGAGGACGGTCTTTGGTAAGCAATTAGGTTTTGAGGATAGATCCTTCGTGAAGGGGATTAGTGCCCCTATAAGAAGAAGCCAGAGAGCTACCTTTCTGCCTTGTGAGAATACAGTGAAAAGTCAAGTGTCTGCAACCTGGAAGAGAGCTCTCACCAAAATCTGAGCATGTTAACACCCTGATCTCAGACTTTCAGCCTCTAGAACAGTGAGAAATAAATTTCTGCTGTTTGCAAGCTATCCAGTCTATAGCACTTTGTTGTAACAGTTTGAACTGGTTAAGACATATGGAGAGAGACTCTGAGGGTTTGAATTGTGTTGGAGACAGTAGGGATGAAAAAGAAGTGATTAATTCGAGATATATTTAGGAGGTAGAAATCAATATAATTTCTTGATAGACTAGTATAGAAATTAAAGATAATAAAAACTTTTAGTTTGGTAAATAAATGGTATATCGTTAACTGAAAAAGGAAAAGATTGTTTGAGAAGATGATAATTATTATAACTAACACTGAGCACTATTCTAAATCCTTTAAAGCACTGACTCATTTAGTCTTCACAACAACTGTATAAAGTCTCTAATCTACAGATGAAAAAAACCAATGCACAGAAAGGTTAATAAATTTGCCCAAGGTCACCCAACCAGAAATGGCAGAACCAAGATTTGAACTCAGACACACTCTCAACTACCACATTACACTGTACGGTATATAACCAGTTAAATGTCTCTCATGGCTGAGGGACATCAAGGGAGTTGTATTTAATTCACATTTGGAAAACAGACCTAGGGCTCACAAGAAGAATATGGCTATGAATTTTAGTGTCATCAACATAATTCTATTTCCTGAGGCCATGGGAAAAATGAGATGGACATTTAGAGTGAAGAGAGAACCAAAATGTAAGGAGCAGCAAGACAGATCCAAGAAGGACAGTAGGAAGGAGATTTTTCAAGCAGTGATCATCCACAGGCTGGCTCAGTTGCCACACCACAGAGGTACAAACTTGAAGTGGTCTGGACCTTCTCCGTGTGAAAATGGCGAACCCATTCACTATTTGCTAGATGAATGAATTTACCATCTAGCTATTTGCTGGATTTACCATCTAGCTAAAGAATAGCTAAAAGATTCCAGCTTAGATCATGTCATCAAGAAAGGAGGCCTGATAGAGTATGAAACGGGGAAAACAAGAAAAACAAACAAAAAAATGGATGCTCTCAGCTCTTGAAAGGATGATTTATACCCGTGTTTGAGCAAAGTGACTTCTGCCTTCAGAGAAGCAGCAGCAAAGCTAGCTCCTCTCTCAAGCAGCAGCCCATCTCATCCATCACCCACTTCCCCTACCTGCCCCCAGCCTACACCGTAAGAGGGCCCCAGCCATGCTGCAGCAACACCAGAAGCACACAAGAAAACGTGCTGGTGCATAGATAGCGCAAGTAAATAATGGCTCCTGTGATAATCAGCTTTTGTTCTTAATGGGCTTCACATGACTCATCAGCTATCATGTGTGCTATAGCCTGAGCTCTGGCTCTAAATCAAACAAGTTCAAAGGGAGGAAGAAAGGAATAACAGCAAAAGATGAGCAGATATCTCAAGAAGCCTTAATCCTACGGAGGAAAAACAGAAATGGAGGCAGGGAGAAGACAGTTTCCCCGTTGAGCACTCAGGTACCGAGTGTCCAGAGAGGGCGGAAGCTGAAACAGCTGCAGAGAGAGGCAGCCTAGTTGCCATGGTGCCATCCTGCCAGCCAGCAAGATTTCATCAGACTGTCCCCTTTCTGCCACAGTTCCTGTCTTGTGGGCAGCAGAAGCACCAAGAAAGAAGAAAAATGGTTGTTTGTATTCTTATGGCCGCAGGGTCATAGCTCTACGACCTATTTCTACAAGTGACAAGGAGAAAGAGCTAAGAAACAGAGAAAGCAGCCAAGATGGGGCTAAACTCCTTTGGAATGTATTAAATCTAACTTCATTCTATGGATAAAATGCCCTCGTGAATAAACACTCATCCCCCAAATTTTTTTTTTTTTTTTTTTTTTTGGTATTTATAATCCAAGAACCTTGATACAGAATGTCCGCTTTTTATCAAGGCTCTTTCCCACAGTGACTTCTGATAATGGGGCTTGGGGTTCATTTCCAGGTGAAAAGCATGAGTTTGTGGCAAAGAAAACAGTATTTTTTGGTCACCACACTGGAATGGAAGCCAGGAGACTCTGAAGGATGACTTGGCACTAATACAAATCAGCAAATGACTTTAGCACTTCTAAGCCTCAATTTCTTCATCTGTAAAATGAGAAGAATGGACTGGGTGAACACGAAGTCCTTCCACCCTCTTAACCTATGCTCATGGGTGCTCAGGGCAAGGGAACCCTTCCAGGTATCTCTTGTGATATTAGGCTGTCCATGTGTCAGGACCGTGATTGTGCCTCCAGGGACACACAAGTGTGAGAGTAGCTACAACTCAGTGGAAGCAATAAGCAAACACATACACACTCACAAAGTTAGATCCCTGTATTTGATTAAACCATGGGTGAGTGGACAGGAACCATGTCTTACACATCTTTACACACTCAATATCCAGCACATACCAGGCACTGGGCTTAACAAATGTTTACTGCATGCAATTTGAGGCAAATCTTTAAAATGTCATATTATGAAACTTTTCAGACTGCCAGTTATGGATTGAATTGTGTTCCCCTAAAATTCACATGCTGAAGCTCTAACTCCCAGTACCTCAGAATATAATGTTTTTTGGAGCTAGGACCTTTATAGAGGGAATCAAGTTAAAAAGAGGTCATTACGGTGGGTCCTAATCTACCCTCATGGTCTCTTTACAAGAAAGGAACTGTGATCACAGATATGAATACAGGGAGGATGGCATGAAGAGACATAGGGAGAAGACAGCCATCCATAGCTAAGCAGAAAGGCCTGGAACGGATTCTCCCTCACAGTCCTCAAATGGGACCAACCCTGCTGACATCTTGATCTTAGACTTTCAGGCTCCAGAACTGTGAGGCAATAAATTTCTGTTTTTGAAATCACAGTTTTAAAGCCACCCAGTTTATGGCACTTTGTTATGGCAGCTCTAGTAAACTAACACAATATCCAGAAGTAGAGAGAATTATATAATGAAATCTCCCATCACACCACCCAGATCTTTCACTCCAGCATACTTCACTTTGCATCTCTAAAACATACGGACATTTCCTTACGTAACAACAATACCCTTATCAAACCTAACAGAATTAATACTAATTGAAAAGCGGATTTAATTCCCAGAAGAAATAAACCTTATACTAAAACACACACTTACATTCCTCCATTAAAACTATTAACACTATTAGGCCGGGCACGGTGGCTCATGCCTATAATCCCAGCACTTTGGGAGGCCGAGGCAGGCAGATCATTTGGGGTCAGAAGTTTGAGACCAGCCTGGCCAACATGGTGAAACCCCATCTCTACTAAAAATACAAAAATTAGCCAGGCATGGTAGCTTGGGGTCCCAGCTACTCAGGACGCTGAGGCAGGAGAATCGCTTGATCCTGGGAGGCAGAAGTTGCAGTAACCCAAGACTGTACCACTGCACTCAAGCCTGGGTGACAGAGCAAGACTCTGTCTCAAATTTAACAAAAGAAAGAAAAGAAAAGAAAAGAAAGAAAGCTGTTAACACTATCAAAAGCAAAACACCAGTAAGCTTGAATTTTTGTCAAACAACCCTCAGAGGATAAGCAAGACTCTCAGAATAATTCAATTTCTTAATCAGCTCTCATATTAAACAATTACCTGAAAGTAAAAACCTGTGTTTCTTTATTCACGTACAGAAAAGGAAGGAAGAATGCAGTCAGTATTCATACCCACTCCCTGGTCACTGAAAATGCACTTTTCAAACTAATCCCTAGAAATTTAGTAGACATCATAAAGTCTTTAGTTTAAAAATAATATGTGCACTGGTATTGTATGTCATATTGCACATAATTTAAGCGCATGAAAATTGACATGACAGAGCTCAAAACCACTACCAAAAAAAAAAAAAGATAAATACAAAACCATACCTTGCCAGGGTAGAGAACCGCTTGTTGTAATTTTCTAAAACGTTAGAGACAGAAGTTACCAACGCTTCAACAATTGACAATTTCCAATCACATGTCCTCTTCAGGAAGGTTACTTTTTGTCTGAGGTTAAGACAGGGAGAAATGTTAAAGTCAGAATGGCCTACTTAAAAAGGTTTTCAAAAGACTCTTTTGAAAAGCAGTTCGCTCCATCAACTTTCAAAACAGGCATCGCTGTAAAAACCCGCAATCCAGCTAATGAGTCTCAGCTGTTTGTCATATGGCACTGCAGACCAGTCAAGTGATTTTTGCCCCTTTCAAGCTTACCAAGTTCCAATTCGACTGGCCACTCAGAGGGCGGCTTTATTAACCTCTTCTGGTATTAGAAGACTCGTACTTCAGCTCTTTCTTCCTCCCACCTACCCTGTGAATCAAACAAGTAGAACATTTGTTTTCTTGAGAAAATATTTAGAAAAGTATTGTATTCTCAAGGCCCTTAAAGGTTATATTCGTATTGTTGCTTACAAATACAATGCCTCATCCAAACAAACGATATGGGAGATCAAATGGAAGTGGCAGGAGGGAAGGGGCTGGATTACTTACCAGACCTTGCAGCTGGCCTCCAATTCCATAAGTAAAACTGCCTACAAGGGAGTCCACCCAGATATCTTGCTGGCATCTCAAATTCAACATGTCCTGTACTCACCTCCTTTGCTTTTCTCTACAACCTTGCTTCAAACCCACTTCTCTTCCTGTGTCTTGAATCACACAATCCCAACACACACAGCCAGAAATCTGATGGTTCTTATTAACTCCTCCCTCTCTGCCCCTCCCACTTCCAATTGGCCACCAAGTCCTAAGGATATTCATCATCGCGCCTTTACTCCAAGTTTTGATTATTTCTTAGATAGCTATAATAAACCTCTTATTTGGTTTTCTGGTCCCCACGTATTCTTGACTCTGATCCATCCTCCACACCACACCCAAAGTGATCTTTCCAAAAGGCAAATGAGAGTCCATCACTCTCCTGTTAATGGCTCCCCACAATCTCCACAATAAAATTCCTACCCTTAAGCTTCTGCCTACAGTATCACCTGCCTCCTGCCTATAAGATGCTAGAGTCCAGCCATCAGAACTCGTTGTAATTCTCTAAGTTAAGTGATTCTCAAACTGTGGTTCCAAGACCAGTATTACCAGCATCTTCTAGGAGCTTACTACATTTGCACATTCTTGGGCCCACCCCACTGAATCAGAAATGCTGAGGATAGGGCACAGCTGTCTGTGGTTCAACAAGCACTCCAGGTGATTCTGATACACACTAAAGTGTGAGAGCTGCTGCTCTAACTGCACCAAGCTCTGTTCACCAAGAGAATCAGCTCCTTGGCTCCTTGTGCAAGCAATGCTGAGCTGGATGCACCTTCCCTGTGCTTAGTATTTCTAGAACTGGTCACCCCTGTATGCTAATTATTCAATTTATTTCTTGGTCTTTGTTGCTGGTGTGTGACGATCTTGAAGACAGGGGTTGTATCTTGTTTTTTATTCATTCACCCCACAATGAGTTATTGAGCACTTATTAATTATTGGGTGAAATGTTGGACATAGAACTAATCAATCTATCCCTTGCCTCTAAGAGAAGCTACGCTTTCATTTTGGCAGCTCAAAGTGTGACTGAAGACTCAATCTGTCCAATCTAAAAAAACTACCACCAGCCTCAAGAACTGTGGGCAGCTAAGAAAAGTCTGAGCACAACCAGTCTGACATCTCTTCTCATGGTAAATGAAATGGAAGTTTTGTTTCATACTTGATGAAAATCTCATGAAAATGCACTCCTTTCTCTTTTATATCTCACAGCAACCTCGAGAATTTTGAGAACAATTTAGTAAGAAAATGTATCAAGATTTTTAACTCCCAGATTAAAATTCATTAGAGTTAGCTTCCTTTAATTACAAGTTCATATTAGCACTTCTCAACCCTCAGGATATATAGGAATCTCCTAGGGATCTTTCAAAATGCCAATTCTGATTCAATATTCATGTAGGGAGAGATCGAGACCTTCCCGGCTAACACAGTGAAACCCCGTCTCTACTAAAAACACAAAAAATTAGCTGGGCGTGGCGGCGGTCGCTTGTAGTCCCAGCTACTCAAGAGGCTGAGGCAGGAGAATGGCATGAACCCAGGAGGCGGAGCTTGCAGTGAGCCGAGATCACGCCACTGCACTCCAGCCTGGGTGACAGAGCGAGACTCCGTCTCAAAAAATAAAAAAAATAAACAATTCCTCTAGGGGGCCCAGGAATCTGTATTTCGAGTAAGCACCCAGGTGATGCCCAGGTGACGCCCAGGTGACATTCTTAACTCTGGAACTATAATTTGAATAGCAAGTAAAATTATTATAACAATACCATTTTTCATAGTCTGCTTAAAGCAACAAAACCTTTTTTGGATGCTTTTGCATTAAAATCTTTCCAAAATATCTTTCAGACTTCAGAATAAAGATGGCATGCTCAGCCTGTACATGTGGTTCTGCTTCCTCCCAAAATCTCACTAACATAACAATAAAGAATGTTTTATTTCTTTTAGACATAAACTCACAAGGACAAAGATCAGGTAGTGGAAGCAGCACAATGGTAGAAGCTAGAGAGTAGATGGACTAGAGGTGACTGATTAACAGACCTTGGAAAGCTGACTCTTCATCTGCCAGTAGGGAAATCCAAGAAGGAACTCATCACAGAATCTCCAGAAAGTCTCAGGGATTCAGAACTCCAAAACTTCTGGAATTCGGGGGACCGTAAAATCGGGACTCAAAACAGACAGAATGGTGGTCATCTGCTTAAAAAGCAGCTCAGCACACCAAGAGAAGAAGAAAAGAAAGAAAGAACTACCAAATAGAACATAATGAGCAAAATGGCATAGTAAGTCCCTATCTATTGATAATTACTTGAAATGGAAATGTATTACATTCTCCAATTAAAGGACATAGAGGCTGGGCGTGGTGGTTCACGCCTGTAATCCTAACACTTTGGGAGGCCAAGGCGGGCAGATCACTTGAGGTCAGAAGTTCAAAACCAGCCTAGCCAACATGGTGAAACTCCGTCTCTACTAAAAATACAAAAAATATTAGGCAGGCATGATGGCGAACACCTGTAATCCCAGCTACTCAGGAGGCTGAGGCATGAGAATTGCTTGAACCTGGGAGGCAGAGGTTGCAGTGAGCCAAGATCATGACACTGCACTCCAGCCTGGGCAACACAGTGAGACTCCATCTCAAAAATAAAAATAAAAATAAAAACAAAAAATAAATAAAAGACATAGAATGACAGAACATATATAAAAAATAAGATACAATTATTTGCTGCCTGAAAGAGAGTCGTTTTAGATTTAAGGGCAGACAGACTGGAAGTGAAGGGATGGAAAAAAATATTCCATGCAAATAGAAACCAAAAGAAAGCAGAGGTGACTATACTTATATCAGAATAGACTTCAAGTAAAAAACAGTCCCAAGAGACCAAAAAGGTAGTTATGAGGTGACAAGGAGGTGAATTCATCAAGTAGATATAACAGTTGTAAACATGTAGGCACCCAACATCAAAGCACCTAAATATATAAAGCAAATATTAACCAAACTGAAAGGAGAACTAGATAACCATACAATAATAGTAAGGGATTTGAATACCCTAATTTCAACAATGAACAGATTATCCAGTTAGAAAATCAATAAGGAAATGGCAGGTCTGAACAATATTATAGAACAAATGGAATTAACAGGCACATACAGAACTTTCTATCCAACTATAGGAGAATATACATTATTCTCAAGTGCACATGGAATATTCAGGATAGAACAGATGGTAGGCCACAAAACAAGTCTCAACAAATTTAAGAAGATTGAAATCATACTAAATATCTTTTCTGACCACACCAACATGTAACTAGAAATCAGTAACAGGAAGAAAACTGAAAAATTCACAAATATGTGGAAATTCAGTAAC
>NC_044553.1:46912833-46917488 GCF_007565055.1 Rhinopithecus roxellana
TTCTTAGAAACTTCTTGGTGATGTGTGAATTCATCTCACAGATTACACTTATGTTTCGTGGAGCAGTCCATTAACACTGTCTTTGGGGAATGAGAAGGGCTTCTGGATCACATTGGGCCTACGCTGATAAAGGAAATTTTTCCGTTCAAAACGTGTGAAAGAAGCTTTCTGAGAAAACTTCTTTTCTGATCTGTGAGTTCATCTACAGAGTTACAACTCTGCCTCAAGAAGAAGTTTGCTAACACTCTTCTCGTGGAACTATGCAAAGTGATATTTGGACCTATTGGCCATGGTGATAAAGCAAATATCCTCACATAATAAACTAAGAGAAGCTTTCGAGAAACTGCATTGTCATGTGTGAATGCAACTCACAGAGTTACACGTTTCTCTTCAGTGATCAGTTTGTTAGCACAGTTTTCTGGAAATCTGCAATAGATACTTCACAGCGCAATGAACATTACAGTCACAAAGGAAATATCCACATATGAAAACTGGAAAGAAGCTTTCTTAGAAACTTCTTGGTGATGTGTGAATTCATCTCACAGAGTTACACTTTGTTTCGTGGAGCAGTCCATTAACACTGTCTTTGGGGAAACTGAGAAGGGCTCTTTGGATCACATTGGGCCTACGCTGATAAAGGAAATTTCTTCCGTTCAAAACGTGAAAGAAGCTTTCTGAGAAACTTCTTTCTGATCTGTGAGTTCATCTCACAGAGTTACAACCTCTGCCTCAGAAGAAGTTTGCTAACACTCTTTCGTGGAATCTGCAAAGTGATATTTGGAGCCTGTAGGGGCACATGGTGATAAAGGAAATATCCTCACATAATAACTAAAGAGAAGCTTTCTGAGAAACTGCATTGTCATGTGTGAATGCAACTCACAGAGTTACAGTTTCTCTTCAGTGATCAGTTTGTTAGCACAGTTTTCTGGAGATCTGCAATTAGATACTTCACAGCGCAATGAACATTACAGTCACAAAGGAAATATCCACATATGAAAACTGGAAAGAAGCTTTCTTAGAAACTTCTTGGTGATGTGTGAATTCATCTCACAGAGTTACACTTATGTTCGTCGTGGAGCAGTCCATTAACACTGTCTTTGGGGAAACTGAGAAGGGCTTCTTTGGATCACATTGAGGCACTAAGCTGATAAAGGAAATTTTCTTCCGTTCAAAACGTGAAAGAAGCTTTCTGAGAAACTTCTTTCTGATCTGTGAGTTCATCTCACAGAGTTACAAACTCTGCCTCAAGAAGCAGATTGCCTAACCACTCTTTTCGTGGAATCTGCAAAGTGAATATTTGTGATCGGTCTAGTGGCAGCCATGGTGATAAAGGCAAATATCCTCACATAATAACTAAAGAGAAGCTTTCTAAGAAACTGCATTGTCATGTGTAATTGCAACTCACAGAGTTACACGTTTCTCTTCAGTGATCAGTTCTTGTTAGCACATTTTTTCTGGAAATTCTGCAATTAGATACTATCACAGCGCAATGAACATTACAGTGACAAAGGAAATATCCACATATGAAAACTGGAAAGAAGCTTTCTTAGAAACTTCTTGGTGATGTGTGAATTCATCTCACAGAGTTACACTTATGTTTCGTGGAGCAGTCCATTAACACTGTCTTTGGGGAAACTGAGAAGGGCTTCTTTGGATCACATTGAGGCCTACGCTGATAAAGGAAATTTCTTCCGTTCAAAACGTGAAAGAAGCTTTCTGAGAAACTTCTTTCTGATCTGTGAGTTCATCTCACAGAGTTACAACCTCTGCCTCAAGAAGAAGTTTGCTAACACTCTTCTCGTGGAATCTGCAAAGTGATATTTTGGAGCCTGTAGGGGCACATGGTGATAAAGGAAATATCCTCACATAATAACTAAAGAGAAGCTTTCTGAGAAACTGCATTGCCATGTGTGAATGCAACTCACAGAGTTACACGTTTCTTCAGTGATCAGTTTGTTAGCACAGTTTTCTGGAGATCTGCAATTAGATACTTCACAGCGCAATGAACATTACAGTGACAAAGGAAATATCCACATATGAAACTGGAAAGAAGCTTTCTTAGAAACTTCTTGGTGATGTGTGAATTCATCTCACAATTACACTTATGTTTCGTGGAGCAGTCCATTAACACTGTCTTTGGGGAAACTGAGAAGGGCTTCTTTGGATCACATTGGGGCCTAAGCTAAAGGAAATTTCTTCCGTTCAAAACGTGAAAGAAGCTTTCTGAGAAACTTCTTTCTGATCTGTGAGTTCATCTCACAGAGTTACAAACTCTGCCTCAAGAAGCAGATTGCTAACACTCTTTTCGTGGAATCTGCAAAGTGATATTTGGGAGTCTATTGCAGCCCATGGTGATAAAGCAAATATCCTCACATAATAACTAAAGAGAAGCTTTCTGAGAAACTGCATTGTCATGTGTGAATGCAACTCACAGAGTTACACGTTTCTCTTCAGTGATCAGTTTGTTAGCACAGTTTCTGGAAATCTGCAATTAGATACTTCACAGCGCAATGAACATTACAGTGACAAAGGAAATATCCACATATGAAAACTGGAAAGAAGCTTTCTTAGAAACTTCTTGGTGATGTGTGAATTCATCTCACAGAGTTACACTTATTTTTCGTGGAGCAGTCCATTAACACTGTCTTTGGGGAAACTGAGAAGGGCTTCTTTGGATCACATTGAGGCCTACGCTGATAAAGGAAATTTCTTCCGTTCAAAACGTGAAAGAAGCTTTCTGAGAAACTTCTTTCTGATCTGTGAGTTCATCTCACAGAGTTACAAACCTCTGCCTCAAGAAGAAGTTTGCTAACACTTTCTCGTGGAATCTGCAAAGTGATATTTTGGAGCCTTAGGGGCCACATGGTGATAAAGGAAATATCCTCACATAATAACTAAAGAGAAGCTTTCTGAGAAACTGCATTGCCATGTGTGAATGCAACTCACAGAGTTACACGTTTCTTCAGTGATCAGTTTGTTAGCACAGTTTTCTGGAGATCTGCAATTAGATACTTCACAGCGCAATGAACATTACAGTCACAAAGGAAATATCCACATATGAAAACTGGAAAGAAGCTTTCTTAGAAACTTCTTGGTGATGTGTGAATTCATCTCACAGATTACACTTATGTTTCGTGGAGCAGTCCATTAACACTGTCTTTGGGGAAACTGAGAAGGGCTTCTTTGGATCACATTGGGGCCTAAGCTGATAAAGGAAATTTCTTCCGTTCAAAACGTGAAAGAAGCTTTCTGAGAAACTTCTTTCTGATCTGTGAGTTCATCTCACAGAGTTACAACTCTGCCTCAAGAAGCAGATTGCTAACACTCTTTTCGTGGAATCTGCAAGTGATATTTGGGAGTCTATTGCAGCCATGGTGATAAAGCAAATATCCTCACATAAAACTAAAGAGAAGCTTTCTGAGAAACTGCATTGTCATGTGTGAATGCAACTCACAGAGTTACACGTTTCTCTTCAGTGATCAGTTTGTTAGCACAGTTTTCTGGAAATCTGCAATTAGATACTTCACAGCGCAATGAACATTACAGTGACAAAGGAAATATCCACATATGAAAACTGGAAAGAAGCTTTCTTAGAAACTTCTTGGTGATGTGTGAATTCATCTCACAGAGTTACACTTATTTTTCGTGGAGCAGTCCATTAACACTGTCTTTGGGGAACTGAGAAGGGCTCTTTGGATCACATTGAGGCCTACGCTGATAAAGGAAATTTCTTCCGTTCAAAACGTGAAAGAAGCTTTCTGAGAAACTTCTTTCTGATCTGTGAGTTCATCTCACAGAGTTACAAACTCTGCCTCAAGAAGCAGTTTGCTAACACTCTTTTCGTGGAATCTGCAAAGTGATATTTGGGAGCCTATTGCAGCCCATGGTGATAAAGCAAATATCCTCACATAATAACTAAAGAGAAGCTTTCTGAGAAACTGCATTGTCATGTGTGAATGCAACTCACAGAGTTACACGTTTCTCTTCAGTGATCAGTTTGTTAGCACAGTTTTCTGGAAATCTGCAATTAGATACTTCACAGCGCAATGAACATTACAGTGACAAAGGAAATATCCACATATGAAAACTGGAAAGAAGCTTTCTTAGAAACTTCTTGGTGATGTGTGAATTCATCTCACAGAGTTACACTTATGTTTCGTGGAGCAGTCCATTAACACTGTCTTTGGGGAAACTGAGAAGGGCTTCTTTGGATCACATTGAGGCCTACGCTGATAAAGGAAATTTCATCCGTTCAAAACGTGAAAGAAGCTTTCTGAGAAACTTCTTTCTGATCTGTGAGTTCATCTCACAGAGTTACAACCTCTGCCTCAAGAAGAAGTTTGCTAACACTCTTCTCGTGGAATCTGCAAAGTGATATTTGGGACCTGTAGGGGCACATGGTGATAAAGGAAATATCCTCACATAATAACTAAAGAGAAGCTTTCTGAGAAACTGCATTGTCATGTGTGAATGCAACTCACAGAGTTACACGTTTCTCTTCAGTGATCAGTTTGTTAGCACAGTTTTCTGGAAATCTGCAATTAGATACTTCACAGCGCAATGAACATTACAGTGACAAAGGAAATATCCACATATGAAAACTGGAAAGAAGCTTTCTTAGAAACTTCTTGGTGATGTGAATTCATCTCACAGAG